>NW_020954953.1:6521808-6778100 GCF_900497805.2 Vombatus ursinus
CAATAACTTCCTAACTTTTCTCTCTGCTTCCAGTCTCTCCTTTCCATTCCATTCTTCACAGAGCTGGCAAAATAATATTCCTAAAGCATGGGTCACTCCCTTGTTCAAACATCTCTAGAGATTCCCTCTTTTCTCTAGGATAAAATAAAAACTCCTAAACTATGGCACATGAAGCCTTTTACAGCCTAACTCCAGCCTTCCCTTCCAGATTTGCATCACTCTTTATTTCCCTTTACATTCCAACCCAATAATAACTGAATTTATATAGTACTCAATCTCATTCTGCCATCTCTTGCCTCAGTTCAGTCTACCTGCCTATACCTGACTCACTCTTTCTCCTCATCTCTGCCTGGTGAAATTCTACCCCTTCAAGGCCTAGCTCAGGAACCACCTCCTCCATGAAGGATCTCCTGATTCAACCCCATGCCCACCCCCAAGTGAAAGTCATCTCTCCATGCTTACATTTTCTTTCTAGTATTTTTCACACATCTCTTCTGCTCCTCTCTTACATTCCACCTGTACATGTTTGTGTATGCATTGTCCTCTTTTCTCTCCCTTCTCCCCAGCACTTAGCAGTGCCTGACGTATAGATGCTGCATGATAATTATTGAACAGAGATGATAGAGAGGAAATGCTGCTGACCTAGAGGAATTTGAGGAAAGAAGCATTTTTGCCTCTCCCCTCTTGGGGCTCTTCAGAGGAACAAAGTGAAAGCTTTGAACCGGAAGACCTTTGCAGTCTCTATTCAGACCGATGTTCGTTAATCATTTGGAAGCATAATTCCTGTAGTAAACTCATAGTAGATGGCTGACTAATTACCTGTGAGGTAATCTTTGGACCCAGTGACTGAATAAAGGGGGATATATTTGCTTTTTTGGTTTGTTTTTTTAAAGGAGGATGGGACATTTAATAAGTTAACGTGTTTGCTTGACTCTTTTCCTGAATTACATGCCCAGGCTTTCCGGAAAAAGGGAGGAATCTTTCCCCTGTTCATTTTTCTTAAGACAAACAAACAGTCAGTCCCTGGCTGTCAGCTTGTTGTGTGTATGTGTGTGTATGTGTGTGAGAATATGGCCTTCCTTTGCTTCCTTCAGAGTTGTACCTTTTCAGCTCTGAAGTGAATCATATCTAGTAGGCTGGTTTGCAGCTATGACTCACCCTGTAGACACAAAATGGAAGAAAAAACCTTCAGCCTACCAAAAAAAAAAAAAAGACCAGAGCTAAACTTTTAGGCTTGTTTGGGTTTTTAAGATAAAGCTCTTGATTAATCTTAGGTGCTCAAGGGTCATTGTGATATCTTAAAAATTGCCAACCAGGAAAGAAAGATTTCAAAGGCCTCACTCACTAGGATGTCAAAGTTATGTAAAAATCTTTCTTTAAAATGCACCTTAATTTATGAGCCAACTCCTTTTATTCCTGTTGTTCTGTTCTCTTTTCTATAATTCTAGGCATGAAACTAATGGAGGAAAAAAAAAGCATTTTTTCTTGGAGGAAGTCAAACTCTCCTGATTCTACTCTTTAGCAAGTGGCATTTCCATAGACCATGCCACCTGTAAGGGAGTTAATTGACATTCAATTAATTTATTTTTGTTCCCTTTTCTCCTCCACCCCACCCCCACTGCCTAGTAGAATAAAAAGCTTTTAAAATAACATGTGATTCTTTTTTGAGCTATAATATTTGGCCCTCAATTTATTCCTTTCTTTTGGCTTCTGAAACTTTTATGAATATGCTTTTTTAAAACCTTGTGTCCATCTATTCATGTCTACAACAGTAAATATAAATTAAAAGTAATTACAGATAAATTATAAAAGCCATGAGAGCATTTTGAAACTCTTTCAAATTTTAATCTAAGTAAAAATCTTTTTGTTCTTATTATATAGAATTTAAGGGGAATGTTTTTGTTCATGCTGTTAACAAGGATCTACTTGGGGAAGACTAATTTTTTTTAATCTGTGCTGCTTTCTTTTTGGCTAGTGTTCATCAGTCAATATCACCCTGAAATAGCCCAACTTTTGCATATACATATATGATAGAAGTCACTTCCACAAATCCACCAACACTATGGTATGAATTGAAGGTTATTGGAAGGTCCATGGACCTATAAATCTCTTTTTCCCTTTAGGACTCACTTATGACATTGTCTTCCTCTGGAGCACCCTATTAAATTACAAATGAATTAGAAATTAAGTCTCCCAGTAAGCAGTGACTATCAGTTGATTAGATAATGATGGTCCTCTTGGAAGTTAATGTGGAAGACTTTGCTGGTATGGGACATAATTACTCCGGGTGGGCCCTGTGGATGTTGGAGGCAGAGAGTGACTATTAGCAATTTTATTACAGCCTGGATTGTTTTCCCCTTGAAGGGTGATAGTTGATTAGCACAAGACCCTGTGCTTCAGTGAAGCCCATCATTGTGTAAAAATATTGCCCAGAAGATGCTTTCCCAAGAAATATAGGGCGTATAATTCACAAACTCTTGAGAAGGTTAAATAACTAATGACTAATGACATAAATAAGGAGAGGCAGCATGGCCTCAGAGTAAGGAAGTCCTGGGTTCAAGTTCACCTTCAGATGCCAAATGAATGCATAGCTCAGATCTGCATTGGTAGGAATTTCCTTACTGAGAAGTTATTTCAGTTGTGCCTGACTCTTCATGACCCCATTAGAGGTTTTCATGGCAAAAGATACTTGGGTGGCTTACTATTTCCTTCTCCAGCTCATTTAACAGATGAATGAACTAGGGCAAATAGAGAAGTGACTTGCCCAGGGTCACACAGCTAGTTAGTGTCTTAGGTCAGATTTGAACTCAGGGAGATGAGTCTTTTTGACTCCAGGCCCAGCACTCTATTCAGTGCACCACTTAGCTGTCTGAGAGTTTTCTACTTCAAAATATATGTGATATGCTTATCAATATAGAAGTGGAAGAAACCTTGGAGGATGCTAACTAATAAAGTTGCAGAGAGTTCTTCCTGTACCAAATACTAGCAAATTTGCTTTAACGAAAGTGCTTCCTACCTGAGGTAAAAAGCTGAGTGTCAGTAGGAGGGCCCAGGTACCAGGTGCCTGTAATTCCCATAGTCCAGGGAAACTCTACCATCTAATTTTCAAGTCTTCCACTGAAAACAATTACTAATGCATGGGTGATCTGAGCACAGTCTAGCTCTCCATGGAAAGCTACAGTGTAAGGTAGCCTGAGGGGTAGGAAATGGAAAGACTGGGCACATTAGCAGGACCAGTGCCCTGCCAAGGCAGGCTCTGGTTACCTAGATAAAAGGCAGAGCATCTGATGGAGCTCGGCAACCTTTCCCCTTGTGCTTTTCAGGGCTGTGCTTTTTGTTCTTAATCTTCTTGCTCTACTCCGCATAAACTGAGAGTTGATGTGCCATGCAGCGGTCATGTGGGGAAAGAGTATTTTATTTCCAGCTATTAGCCTAGTAGTGCCTTCTGGAAATCTCACTGTGCTGAGCACGTTAACTGATATGTCTAGATAAGTATAGATCTAGCTACAGATATGTGTGTGTACACACATATGTATACATATACAGACACACATCTATGCATATACATACTTATATATCTATGTATGTATATGTATGTGTATATATATATTCATATGTACACATATATGTGTATGTGTAAACACATATTTGTTGTTGTTCAGTTGTAACCAACACTTCATGGCCCCATTTGGAGTTTTCTTGGCAAAGATACTGGAATGGTTTGCCATTTCCTTCTCCGGCTTATTCGATAGATTGAGGAAACTGAGGCAAACAGGTTCAAGTGACTTGCCCAGGGTCACATAGGTAGTTAGTGCCTGGGGTTAGATTTGAAATCAGGTCTTCCTGACTCTAGGCCTGGCACTCTACTCACTTTCCCACCTAGATGCCTATACACATACACACACACACACACACACACACACATTTCCATCACATACACATACACACATACACATAATGTGTATACATATATATCGTATACATATATACATATATGCATACACACATGTATATATATAGTGTGTAGTGTGGGACTACTTGTCATGGCCCTTTTCCATACACACACGCACACATGTGTGTGCGTGTGTGTGTATACACATATATATACATATGTAATATACACACGTGTGTGCATATTTTATACACATATACATATATAATATACACACATAGAGAGATACACATAATATATCTCCCATGTTTGTATGGCCTTTTTTCTTCTATAATTACATTTTTATATCATACACACATATCCACATATGTGTGTATATATATATATATATATGTATAGATAATATAGATAACACTGTGGATAACATGCCTACAATATATACATCATGTATTACATGTGATATATATTGTATATATGTGATATCTATGATATATTTAAGGATAAAACTACATAAGGTGGTGGGGATAAGGCTACAGTAAGTATGTGGGGCTGTTTGTGATGGCCCTTTTCCATCTGTTTGTAAATGTATAAATATTTTTATATGGTAATATATAAAGACAGAATATAAACAACATATTTAGGTAATATATTTCTAACAAATTATAAACAAATATAATAAACGTATGTACACATATAAAATGCTTATTGTATGTAATATTATAGATGGAAAAGGGCTACATACCATAGCTTTCCTGTAGTCATCTAGGGCTTTCTTAGCCCTTTTTGTGTTGTGGACCCTTATTGGCAGTGTGATGAAGCCTATGGATCCCTTCTCAGAGTAATGTTTTTAAATGGATCAAATAAACAAGTTCACAGAAATTATGTTAAAAACCCCTGATCTAGACCTCTGCTTTTTGGATAGGGCTTGTTTTTAGAATATCTTATTTGTTCCCTTTTTAAAATATCCCTTTGTTAAGGGCATGGGGATAAAGGTTCTAAGAGCTAGAAGGGTTCTCAAAAGACATCTTAATTTTACACACACACACACACACACACACACACACACACGCACACACCCCTATTTGTGTCCATGGAGAGAGGGGGAGGAAAAAAAGAAATTTACATGATAATTTTGTTGTATATTTGAAAGGCAAAACACGTTGTCCATAGATTTGCGGTTTCATGTGTAATCATCTTTTTTTTTTTTATCATAGTATGTATGCAAATGCTTGTTTTATTCCATAAATTAAAAATAAAAATTTTTTCAAAAAGACATCTAAGTTAATCCCCTTTTTTACAGATGAGGAAATAGCTATTTGCCCATAGTACCATGAAGATCTTTCCAAGGTAAAAATAAAGGCTTAAAAAGGAATTTATTTGAATGCAAAATGAACAAATATTGCTTCCATTTCTAAGATAATGAGGGGTATTACTGGAATTTCATGAAGGGTATTCAGGATATATAATTAGTGGAGCCAATGGAACTGAGAAGCAGGGAACAACGGTGTTCAGACCCTGAACACAAACTAGAGCCTTCCTCTGAAGTCATAACCTAAGGGAGGCTGTTAGATTTAGGAGTCCTGCTCTTGAGAGAGGTTCCGCTAGGAGGCAAATTGAAAGCAAGCATGCTACCTTTTGCCCTTCTCTGCATGGGGCATCAGGGTGAGGAACCGGCCGAACTTTGTCAGACTAGACTGGGTTGAAATCAGCTGCCTGTTCATCTCTCAGGTTTCATGTCTCAAGCCAAAGTATCTGGTTGCGGAGCCCTGGGACGTTCAATTTCATTGAAGAATATCTTTCCCTTTCTGTTTTCTTGTGGCTACAGACGATTTACATGGATGATGGCGTGTCGTCTTTTGTCCAGATCAGAGGCTCAGTTCCACTGTTTTGGGAGCAGCCAGGGCTTCAGGTAAGTAATGAGGAAATTTCTTGACACTTCATTTTATTTATCCTTTCACCTAACCTGCCTGCTTTTCAAACAAACAAAAAAATCTTTTAGTAGCATCATTTCTGACTTTTCACATAAAATGTCTGTGGGTCAATGTATTGAACTAAATTTTTCTTGGACCTTTAAAAGATTGCATGGATAAAAATGTATATAGTCCATGCATATAAATAATATCTGTGTGAAAGAATTGTTCTGTAATTCCCTGTTTCAAAACTCAATTTATTAAAGAATGTGCTTTCTTCTTCACTGATGCCCAGTATAACATTGAAATGTTATGCTCTCTATGTAAGTGAACAGTTACGCATTCTGTCTTGGATGTTATGGGATAGTGTATAGTGCAAGGGCAATCCTAAATTTCAATTTTTCCAAAACAGTCAGGCTTTTGCTTGGTTATAACTTAATATCCAGAGCAAGAGTGAGCGGTATCTTTTACCTACTTCTTGTGGAGCTTAGGCTGACATACAGTAGGTCTGAGGTTAGGGGGCTTTCAGAGACGTATGAGAATTTCATTCCAATCTTTCCTGTGATTACTAAAAATATACACTGTCATTTGAAACCTTGGCCACTGACCGATGATAGAGATATTTCGGTTATGTCTGTCTCCCTCGAAGAGATCTGTATGTGTGGTGGTAGGCTCCGAGAACACTTTGGTCATCGAGGACATGACATGATGACTTGTTCATTGAGCTCTCCATTGAGGTGGGTGCTGAGCTAGACTAATCTGGGATCTCAGCAGGAAGGGAAACGATCAATGGAAAGACTGAATTCTTTGTGGAAATTAGGTTGAAAAATTTGGGAGGGGTGATTATGAAATCTTCTAAGTAGAAGATTTCTTCTTAAAGTCTCTTCTAATCCAGTCTCCTACATAGTACAGGAATCTTCATAGCAGCAGCGTCCCTAACTCATGGTCATCCAGCCTCTGCTTAAAGACTTCTAGTCTTGAAGACTGTCTAGTGTCAGGAAAGTCACTACTTTGTGAGGCAATCCATTTCATTGTTAGCTATAATCATTATACAATTTTCCTTATAATTAAAGGGAAATTTGCTTCCTGTAACTTGCATGGGTTGATCCAATTGTGTTCTCTGGAGCTACACAGAATATTCAGTCTTTTGCATTAAAACTTTAAAAATCTTTAAGGATTCCTTTAATGACCCTATTTATTTGTTTATTTGTTTGCTTTTTTGCCTTATGCAAGCTAAACATCCTTAGCTCCTTTAGCTGTATTAGTGTGCTGTTTTCAGACCCTTTGCCTTTCTGGTCCCTCATTCGTTTGTCAGTGTTACTTTGAAAATGTGGTGTACAGACTTGAACACCAATAATCCAAATGCAGGTTGACCAGTGCAAAGTAAAATAGACTATGTTCTTCCTTGATGTAAACATAGTAAGTGGACAACTTATAGCTTTGATTCATTAAGCTTGTGTGTTGACTAACCTCCCTCCTCCCCATGAGTCTTCAAAATAACTTTGAAGGTTTAATAGAATCCTAGAATTGGAAGAGAACTTAAAAGGCTGCTCTGGTCTAATCCTAACCTGAATCTTGATATAAAGTCCCTGACAATTGACTATCCAGCCTCCCCTTAAACACTTCCGGTAGAACTCATTAGCTTTCTCTTTGAAACAAAACAAAGACAAAAATATTTTGTTGATGCATTTTAGGTTCTCATTTCTCACCCCCACCCCTCCAAATGTGCAATATAAATACTGACAGCATAGAAAAAACGCTATCCTAGAATTCAGCCACTTCTGTGTTTTGTTATCTCTCTTCCAGGACCTTCACTGGTTTTTCCATTCCTCAGAGTTCAGTTTCCTTTTAGTGATCTATTTACTTACATAATTATAGTTGTTATCTATAGTGTTCTGTCTTGCTTCTACTCATTTGTTCTACACCAATTTACACAAACCTTTCCATATTTCTCTGAATCCCTCATATTTATTTCTTTCAGTGCAGTAGTAATACATAATTTTCATATACCATAAGTTTTTCTACCATTCCCCAATTGTTGGGTATGTGTTCTTTGTTTCTGGTTCTTTGCTACTATAATATAATCCATTAAGAGGACTGTTTTTGGTATGTATTGGACCTTTATGTCTATCTTTAGCTTCCATGTCTGGTAGTGGGATTTCTGGGTCAAAGGATGTGCTACTTTTTTGTCCCTTTTCTTGAATAATTCCAAATTGAAATTCAGAATGGATTCAACCGCTTAATAGTTTCACCAATCATGCATGAATGTGTTTGTACAGCCCCTCCAACGCTATCTCCATTCTTTCTTTTGTCGTTGTCAACATGCAAGGAGTAAAACTTCAAAGTTGTTTTAAGTAATTTGGAACTTAATTTTAGGTAAACATTTGTAGGTAGCAATCTTCTTTTGAAAACTCCATATCCTTTGATCACTTACTCATTGAAAAATAGCTCTTAGTGCTATATCTCCTTTATATATTCAATATTTATATGTATCTATGTATTTAATATATTTAACTCTTACTGTTATATCCCCTATGTAGTGTCAATTCCTTATGTATTTTGGATATCAGACTTTTATCAATTATTTTTTGTGCAAATGTTTTTCCACTTCACCACTTCTCTAATTCAGGTGTCTTCACTGATTTTTATTTATGCAAAAGCATTTTAATTTTATGTAGTCACAAGGGTCTGTCATCTTTTATAGCCTATCTCTTGTTTGATTAAAAATTCTTCCCTGGTGGGAAGTCACTATCTTTTTATTTTTAAAAATTCATTCTATCTGACTTTATAGCAAAATCATTTCTAACCCATCCACCCCCATGTTTAATCCTCCCTTGTGACAAAGAAAAACATCTCATTCAAAAAGCTTGTCTAACAAACTCATTCTCTCTTGAGAGAACCCATTCCATTTCTAGACAACTCTAATTACTAAGTTCTTCCTTATATTGAATCAAAATCTACCTATTCTTACATGAAAGCTCTTTACATACTTGAAGTCAATTAGTACGTTCCACTGCCACCTTTCCTCTCCTTCCTCTTACCCCTTGGCCCAGAAGACTTCTCTTCTCTAAAGTAAATATCAGTTATTCAGTAAATAATCATTAATTAAGCACCTGCTATGTGCTAGGCACTGTTTGAAGCATAAGAAGATACAAAGAAAGGCAAGAAAAAAATAGTCTTTGCTCTCAAGAAGCTCACAGTCCAATATCCCCAATATTTTTAATCTATTTTTTTAAAAGCATGGTCTTGAAAATGGACATCACTCTGGCTGTCCTCTTTTGGATTTGTTCTAGTTTGTCAATAGCCTTCCTGAAATGTGGCACTCCAATCACAATACTGCAGTGGTTAGGACAGAGAACACTGGGTAGCATGAGTTATGAATACCTTACAGTGTTGGCATTAGGTAACACTCTGCTCTGGGAATGTGATATAATAGACAATACGAGGCTAGATCTAATATCTCTTTATTCCTTCTCATTACCTGAACTTGTACGTGTTCTGTGTATTGGATCTATAGTAATTCAAAGGACATCCCACCACCCATCCCACCTCATTCCCAGAACCCTTCCAGACCTCAGTGCTTGTGGACATCCCCTGTATGTTCCACTGAAGATACAAGGTATAAGCGAAGAGCCAATGGAAAGAATTGGTAGAGTTGGAGTTAGTACACATTCAGATCTCACCCTTTCTTCTTAATAATCATGTGACCATAACCTGACCATGAGGGACAATCTCTCTAAGTCACAGCTTCCTCATTTTAATACCAATTAGTATCAGCCTCACAGGGCTCTTGTCAAATTCAAATGAGATCATGTATTTAAAACACTTTCCAACCCTTAAAGTGCTACATAAATGTCAGATAACACCATCACTAATCAACATGAGAGGACGATGATGATCCCAAGAGCATACCCTACAGGTGATGACTGTACCTCATATATTCCCAGTCTCTTCCCCAACAATCACATTTATAATACTCTTTGTTCATCTACTCTGTTCGGTAGATAATGGTCAGTCTTTGCATTCCACCAGCATTCATATACAAGTCCTACTCCTAATTCCTGACACCCCTGTCACCTCTACAGAAATATAGTCACACTCGACTGTTTCCCCAGTAACAAGAACTGCAAAAGGAATCCATATGCCTCTCCCTCTTCTAGTGGCCCAATGTTTCCATCTCTTAACATATTGCCGCCTTCATTCAATTAGTCAGTCAATTAGCAGTTTTAAGCACCGAGTATATGTCAAGCCTTATGCTAGGTGATGGGGATGTGAATTTAAAATTCAATCCTTGGCTGAATTTTAGTCAGTACTTGACTTCAAGGAGCCTACGTTCTCACAGTGAACTCTTAATTCCATAAGGCACTGTGCTTGATACTTCTGTTAATGTTTCTTGAGACCACATCAGCTTGTATGACAGTCATGCCATGTGATTGGTAATTGAGCTTATAATTCCACTTAGTAGTCAATCAGCAAGCATTTATTAAGAGCTTACCTTGGAATAGGCACCAAAGTGCATGGGGACACTTCCCCCCATTTTGTCTTCGTGGAGTTGGATTTCTGAACAAAAGTGTAATACTTAACATTTATGACAGGGCCTGGATGTGTGATTTCATTTGTATCAGAAACTTCTAGTCAGGAAACTCTTTTTACCAATACAGATGAGCACGGCAACTTGCTGTCTTGGAGAATCGTCTGGGGCTCGGAGATGCTAAGTAACTTGCCCAGAGCCACACTGTTAGTATTTCTCAAAGCTTGGACCCAGGTCTTCCTGATGCCATGCTGCTTCTCACTTCAGATATTAATAGGGATAAGCTTAACATTAATCCCTATTGTGTTTCACTTTCCTCTACTAACATGCCATTCTGTGTCATGGCCTGAAGGTGCCCATTGGCTCTTGGCAGCCATACCAATGCAGTATAAGCTCCAGCAGTTGAAAGGGCTTTGAGAACAGGCTCAGCAATACACTTGTCATCCAAGGACCCTCTTAACTAAATTCAGGGAAGCTCATTGCTGGAAGGTTGGTCAACAGGTGATACTTTTTTTTTTTTGTTAGCCATAGCAGCTTATCTTTTATGGTGCAAAAATGTTCTCATCTGCATAGGTAAAGGGAATATACCCATCTTAGATCTTTGAAATAATGAAATCACTAGCCTACTACTGGGGAGGCTGAGGCTGGTGAGTCACTTGAGCTCTCTAGAGTTCTGAATTGTAGTAGGGTTAGAGCTGATTGGGTAGTTAATACAGCGTCAGGAATTGGCACCATGAGCCTCCAGGATTGAGGAAACACCTGGCTGCCTAAGGAAGAGCAAATTAGCTCAGGTCAGAAATGGAGCATGTCAAAGATCCCATGCCAGTCAGCAATAAGTTTGGGCTTATGAATGGCCACTGCATTTCAGTGTTGAGGATGGGGTGGCCCAATCCCCCTTAAAAAAAAAAAAGTGAAATCGGTAAAGATTTCATTGTATTTGATTTAGCTCATCATTCGAATCTGTTGGTATCTTTTTGGATCCTGATTCTATAATGTAATTTATTAGCTATCTTTCCCATCTTACGTTATCAGTTTGTTTGATTAAAAATACCATCTGTCTTCAAATAATTGATAAAAAATGTTAGACAAATCCTTCTGCATGTCCCTGGAGGCCTCCCTTCAGTTCGATATCAAACTATCATTGGCCTTGTTAGTTCCAGTGTAAATGTGCCCATGTCTCTCCATCTTGGGCATAGGGATATTATACCATGAAAGACCTGTTTGGATCTGCTTCATTGAAATTCAAGTGTATGTGATGCTTGTGGCATTTATCTGACTATACTTTGGTAATGCAATCAGAATAGAAGGGACCACACCAGTAAGAACTTACTTGTCAAGATTAAGTTTCTTGGGGGCTGGTCCTAAAGTGACTAGAACATAATAGTCAATTAGCTTACTATGTGCCGAGCACTACGCTAAGTGCTGGGGTTACAAAGAAAGGTAAAAGACAGTCCCTGCCTTTGGGGAGCTCACTATCTAATGGAGACATCCTGTAAACAGTTATGTATAAATAAGCCATATACAGGATAAATAGGAAATAATCTATAAGAGAAGGCATTAGAATTAAGGGAGATCAGAAAAGGCTTTGCTGTAGGTTGGGGTAATAGGCACCCAGTGAATAAGCTTTACGTTAGAGTTGATGAAAAGTCCTCTTTCTCATATGGTGTTTGGCCTTGGAGAGAAGAGTGGAGGAAATGAGTTATCTTCCTTTTCTCGAAGAGGTTATGGAGCGTGGTTTGCCCGTGCTGTCTGTGGTAGCTATATAGCTTGGTTTTGCTCAACTGTTCTTCCTTGTTGTAGTAGGGTACTCCCTTGGGGGAGAGATTCTTGGAGGGAGGAGGTCTATCTGTGTTTCAAAACCAAAGGCATCAGTAAAACTTAAAAGAAAGAAGAAACCCTACCTAGTCCTAATTCCTAAATATGATACATATTCATGGGACGATGAGGCCTTCTTTGACCAGGGTCACCTGAAATTTTAGACCTGAAAGTCAGTTTTGGCTTTTTCATTCTTTAATGGGCAAACCCTTACCTCCAATTAGGTGATGAGAAGCCAAGAGGTGGATCTTTACTTTGGAATCTAGCTTGTAGTCTCTGAGTCTGTGAGGAGACATATCTTGGAGGAACATCTTTAGTCCTGCCATTGTATGTAGGTTCTTTTCTATATATATTCTGCCTTAGAAATTGTACTTTTAAAGCATCATTTTGAAACTATGCTTATGCCATCCTTGTTTAGTAGTCATGAGCTTTTAATAACTGCATCTGAACCATGAAAGCTAGAGGGAAAAGTAACTACATACATGTTAATGGATTTTTCAGGTTATAAATAGCCTCAGAAGAGTTTTGCTTTCAAAAATCCATCTCTATCTTGGTTTGGTTTGCTTGCTTGTATATTTTATATTGCTGTTTATAGGCTAGTCAAAGAAATCATTACCTTTCTTGTCAGTAGAAACCCTATTGGTGACTAAACATATGTGTCACAAGTTCAAGTGAAAACAGGGCTTGGAGCGAATTAAATATGGATTAAACATGGTGGGTGTGGGCAATTATATCACCATTGCTGCCTCCTTTTGTTGCCTACATTTTATTCCTTCGTATTAGTATACATTTTTTTAATTCCCCTGACTGTATAGCATTAGCCTAGAGCAGCTGCTTTCAAACTTTTTGTTCCCCATTCTTCACATTCTTAAAAATTATTCAGGACCTAAAAGAGCTCTTGTTCATGTGGGTTATATCTACCGATATCTACCATATTAGAAATTAAAACGTCTTAGTGTTATTATGAAAATAGTTTCAATCACAGATGCCCTGAAAGTGTCTGGATGATCTCCAGGGGTCCCTAGACTATACTTTGAGAACCATTGGGCTGAAGTAATCTGAAATTAAAAAGATTTGGCACCTGTCGTTAAAGATGTTTCACTTCAAGTGGCAAGCAAGAATAGGAATGACACTTAGGTACAGTGACATCTTTGCCAAACACAACCTCAAAAATTGGGGCATATTTGGCTTTGAATGTCTTTCCACATCCCTTTCTCCCAAAGTTACCCATTTATGATGGCAAAGCAGGGAGGTAGAGTGGAAATAGCTGGGGAGGTTTAGGAGCCCCAAAACAGAGACAAGGCTAGTAAGGGAAAAGAATTAAGAAGTGAAACTAAGTGCCATGAAAAAAAAAGGATGGATATAGAACCAAGGGATCTGAGTTCAAGTGCCAGCCTTACCATTTATTCTCTCTGTGACTTTGGGCAGTGTGGTAAGAGTGCAAGGGTCACCAAACTACTGTTGCATGAGCTGTGTTGTATTTATCAAGGTAGAGATCATTCTTAGCTGGAGGGGCTGTACAAAAGTGGGCGGGGGGCCAGATTTGGCCCACAGGCCACTGTTTGCTCACCCCAGTAGAATGGATTGGATGTAGAAGACCTGAATGAGTCAGGAATTGGCTCATTGTGTTACCTTGGGAAGTCATTAAACTTCTCTGTAAAATGAGGGGGGCTCGACTACACGACCTCTAAAATCTCTCCCTGCTCTAAATTTATGATCCTATGATAAGTCATTCCAACAGTACCAAAACATTTTTTGATGTGCCTGGGAGTTTGTGTGTAAGATGCACTTTGTGTAACACATCAATGCGTTTGTTGGGAGCTTTAGAGATTCCGAACATCTAGCTGAAGTGATTTCTTCAGGGCCTGAGAAGTGAGTAATAAGCCAAGGATGAAATTGGCTCGATAGAAAGCAGAGTAGGGGGTGGGAGGGAAGGGAATGGAGAGAAAGAAGGAAACTAAAAAAGAGGTAACAAGTCACTATTCCCTTAGGTGTGTGCCAGCAGTAACTTGATTCCAAGATGTACGTTGAAACCCCAGGCTTGAGGTCACACGATATGGAGTGAAGAGACCGCAGGGACCTTAAGGAAAGGTGACTTGAGAGCAAAGAGAGTTCATTCTCTGTGTTGAGATGAGGCAGCCTGGGCCTGGGGCTGGTGCTGGACTCACAGGTGCATCAGAAAAGACAGGCTGTGGGAGCTGGAGAGGTGGGACTGACTTCCAAACAAGAGCCTGAGATTATAGGTGTCAAAACACCTTTTATAAACTAAAATGCGTTATACAAATCTGAGTTGTCTTTTGTTTCACCAGAGGTCTTGAGGTTTCCTGTTTCTACCGTCTAGAGTTTAGCTCTAACCCCTGTGCTTTCTTAGGGTTCCTCCTTCCTTTTGGCCTGATAATGCCTTGACTCCAGTCCCTCGCACCTCAGGGGCATAGGTGAAAGTAATCTGAGGCGGTCTGGTATAGGAATATAGGAGCTTCTTTCTCCTGCTAGGATTCAAACTTTTCTCACCTTCCTGGAAACTGGTCATTCTGCCTTCCCTAAGCTTTGCCTTGTCCAACCCTTTTACTTAGGCTTTACTTTTTCTACTGCTTTCTCAGCCATGAGGCAATATGGTGGAACAGAAAAACTCTACTGTGGCTGTGGAATCAGAGAATCTGGGTTCAAATCCTATCTCTGGTGCTTACCACCTCTTTTGCCTTGGGCAAATCACTTAATCTCAGTTTCTTCCTCTGTAAAATGAGCCAGTTGGCCTCTGAAGTACCATCCAGCTTTAGAGGTATGATCTTCTGGTCCTTTGTTTGGGATGCAGGGGAGGAAAATGCATTTAGATCAGGTCATTTTTTTGTTTGTTTTTTCTCCCACTTCTGCTCCCTGGTGGTGGGCATCTTTCTCGTTTGAGCCTTGAGTGATAACCTGTGTCCCTGTGGATGTGGTTGGAGACCCTCCTTCCTGAGTTCACTCTCCGGGTAGGGGTGGGCAAAGCATGTAAAGGCAGACAAACATAATCTCAAGTCTCTCCCCACTCCAGTTAATCCTCCGATCCAGCTGTTAAATTGATCTTGAGGCGTAGTTCTGACCCTGTGTCACCCATCTATTGAAAACAAACTCCAGTGGTCTCCAAGATCAAACGTGAAATTCTTTTTGGTGTTCAGAGCCCCTCTCAGCCTGGCCGCCTCCTCCCTTTCCAGGCTTCTTACACCTTATTCATCTCCATGTTCTCTTTGATCCAGTGACACTGGCCTCTGCTGTTCCTCACACATAACATTCCATCTCCTGACTCCAGGCGTTTTTATTGACAGTCCCCCATTCTGGGAACTCTTTCGCTTCTTTTCTCCACCTCTTAGCTACCCTGGCTTTCTTCAAGTCTCAGCTACAGCCGTACCTTCTGAAAGGAGGTTTTTATATTCCTCAATAGTAGCTTCTCTTTGAAGTTATCTCTGACTTACCCTGTATGTGTGGTTGATACATGGTTGTTTACATGTTGTATCATCATTAGACTGTGAGCTTCTTGAGAACAGGGGCTGGGTTTTTTGTTTTGTTTTGGGTTTTGGTGGGGTTTTTTGTTTGTTTGCCTTTCTTTGTATCCCTGACACTTAGCATAGTATCTGGCACTTAAGAAATACTTGTTTATTTGTCTGTTTGTTTGTTTAGCATCTTCCCACAATATTTGGTACAGTGCTTGGCTCTGTATGCGATTGTAATAACAGGACTCCAGACACAGTTGCTGCCTGCAGATTGGATAAAGATAATGAGAAGTTTACATTCATGGTGCTCATTACTGAGAGTTTAAAAGATGTCATGATTCAGGAAAAAAGAAACCTAACAGTGAAATTCACAGTTCTAGATCTGTCTCTATGTATGTATATGTGTGTGAGTATGTGTGTGTGTGTGTGTGTGTATATACACACACATATATATGTGTGTGTGTATAGTGTGTATATATAGTGAAAGCAATATATTTGTCTCTACGTATAACTTATATATATGTACACACATACATATATAGAGAGAGACAGAGACAGAGAGAGAGCCTGTTATATATATATATATTTTTTTTTGTTTTGTTTTGTTTTGTTTGTTTTTTTTTAGTGAGGCAATCGGGGTTAAGTGACTTGCCCAAGGTCACACAGTTAGTAAGTGTCCAGTGTTTGGTCTGAGGCCGGATTTGAACTCAGGTACTCCTGACTTCAGGGTTGGTGCTCTATCCACTGTGCCACCTAGCTGCCCCTGTCATATATATTTTTTGAACAGGAACAATTTAATTATTCAGAATATATAAGAAACTTCTACAGACTTCTAAGAGCAACCAATATCCAGAACTGCAAAAATAAAAAAGCGTATTTTACAAGAAAAAAGTAAATTTTAAATGTGAAATATTCAACATCATTATTAATCAGAATATCACTGAATACCAATTTTGGACCTCTTCCCAAATCCTTACTTGTTGTTGATTTTTTTCTACCTTTGTCAAACACTTAAGATTTTTCTTAAATGAAAAAAGAAGTGTTTGTTTCATAAAGTAAAAATGTATGGGGGCAGCTAGGTGGCACAGTGGATAGAGCACCGGCCCTGAAGTCAGGAGGACCTGAGTTCAAATCCAGCCTCAGACCAAACACTTGACACGTACTAGCTGTGTGACCTTGGGCAAATCACTTAACCCCAATTGCCTTACCAAAAAAAAAAAAATGTATGGCCTATCAAATTAATACTTAGACACCCATCCCACTCCTTGAAACCTTGATTAGTTTTTAAAGACTCATTTCTTACAATGCCCCCGTGAGAAAGACTCTTAAAAATTTTAAAGAACCAGGCAGAAAAGCTGCTTCTAATGCTCCATCCTAGGAGAGAACTAGAGATTTGACAGACCGACATGAAATGTACAGCTCTTTTCTTTCAATCTCTGGGAATGATCTCTTGCAGTGTCCGTCTAAGGTGGGGGGAAGGGGAAAGGAAGGAGTGAGAAAGCTTTGGCCCAAGACACTGATAGGATGGATTTCTTACTCTAAGCTCTAGAGACATGAAGCAACCCTTGGATTGCATAATGGAATACAATTTCTCTTTTCTGCATTAACCTTAAAAGACTTTGAAATTAAAGACTTGAATTTGGTGATAACTGTTAATTCATTTCCTCAGCCAGGTATTGTCGGTATTCAGAAAACAAAAACTTGATAGTTATAGGCAATTAGATAATTTTGGCCTTGCCTTCTTCAACTTCTCACCTTTGGCCCAGAAATATTTTTGTTCACAGGCCAGTTTCCATAGCCACCCTCTGTCTTTGTACTCGGTGGCATTCTGGGAATGGTGACTTATGGCAGCTTTGTGAAGAGGGAACACGTAGAAGTTCCCTTAATAATTTCTTAATCTATTGATCAGAAAATAATTTTCTAGCTTGGCATTTTCCAAAATCATGGAGGAGACAGCTCTATTATGTGAGTTGTCTTTTTTTTTTTTTCTTTTTTTTTTTTTTTTTTTTGGTGAGGATTCTTTTAGGCAAAGTCAGGAATAAAAGATTATCATTTCTATTCCCTCTCTGTTCACAACAGGCTTAAAACCTTAATGTCCTCCTTGACTTCTTCCTTTCCTTCACTCATCCAGTTTGTTACTAAGACTTATAAAATTTCTTCTCTACAACATCTTTTGAAATCAATTATTTTTGAAGGAACTGGGGTTAAATGACTTGCCCAGGGTTACACCGATGGTAAGTTTCTGAGGCTGTGTTTGAACTCAGGTCCTCCTGACTCTAAGGTCAGTGCTCTATTCACTGTTGTCAGTTTTGTATAAATTGTTCTGGTTCTACTCACTTCAGTCTGTATCAGTTCATACAAGTCTTCTCAGGCTTCTCTGAAACCATCCCTTTTAGATTGTAAGGTCCTTAAGGGCAGGGACTGGTGTTTTGGGTTTTTTTTTGCCTCATTTTGTATTCCCAGTGCTTAGCATGATCACTGGCATCTAGTAAATACTTAATAAATGTTTGTTGATTGATTCATTATTTCCTGTGGCACAATAGTATTCCATCACATTCATATACCATAATTTTGTTTAGCCATTTCCCGATTGATACGCACACAATTTTTTCTTTCATCTGTCCCTTCTGCTTGTTTCCCGCTGCCATCACTGCCAAGTACCTCTCATCTGGACTGTTGCAGTAAAAATGGTCTTCCCTACCTCTAATTTCTCCTTCCTCCCATTTATGCTTAAGCTTTCAGATTACGTCTTCTAAAGTGCAACCTTGATCATATCACCCCCTTCTGTTCAAAACCTTTAGTTCTTAGCCATGAAAGATTAAATAATGTTTAAATGACTTAGCCTGTCACTGAAACCCTCCATGATTTGGTCCCCTAATCTGCCTTTCCAGCCTTCCTGATGCTGTTTTAGGACTGTTCTTTGCTCTAGACAAACCTGATTACTTTCTGGTCCTCTCCCCTTCCCTCTCCCCCAAACCACTGCCTTGAGTTTTCTTTATTCCATGCTTTTGCTCATGCTGTCCCCTCTGCCTGGGATACTCCCTCGAATCACCACCCCTCTATCCACCTACCTACCCATACTAGAAGTAATCTTTCTCCCCTCTGGATTTTCATAGTATTTTTTCAAGCAGTCAGTCAGAGGTCATTTATTGAGCACTCACTCTGTGCCAGCGCCAGGGATACAAATAAAAATAAAAACAGCCTCTCCCTCATGGAATTAACATTCCTATTGAACCTTTATATTCTCTTGTAATAGAATATTTTATTATTCTATTTATTCTATTTTATATATAATAAATATTTTATTATAGTTTTATTATAGTTATTGATGCATTTCTGCATTACAAACTTTTATAAATTCCTTCATGGTAAGGAATAGCTTTTCATCCTCCACAGTACCCAACTCTATGCCTTTCATACTGTGATTGCTCAGTAATTGGTTGAACACATTATGCTAATTAGAACTTCCAGGGAAGTTTGGCCATCCTTAATAGAACAAAAGTGGGCAACTAACCTCCACAAACAATTTCTCTTTCCTTAAGCAGGATTTTTTAGCGTTGGTTTCAAGTGAATACCTTGACCACAGTTTCTCCTTATCCAATAATGAGTTGGAAATTCCCACATTTGGAGACCTGGCTTTAAGATTATTGTCTAGGCATTTTTGTTCTGCCCCTAAGGAAGATATAATACAGTTGGAAATTGTAAATTTTGCAAATGCAACTTTTCTCATTTCATTATCCTTGCCTTTTTACATCATACATCTCATGTAAGCGGGCTCTTTGTATGTGATGATAAAGCTGCAGCAAATGGGACATCAGGAGTTGAGTTCAAGCACCTTTGACACTTAGGGTACTATGTACATAGAATGAGTCAAACACTTCCCACACCCTCCACTCCTCTTGCCCTACCAGAGATATCTAGGGGAGCTGCTAAATTCATCTTTGGCAGATGGACATGAAGAGAAGTGCTATGGTCTCCCCGACTTGAATTTTACAGGATATTTAATTGAAACACCCAGAAGGAAGGCTTACAAAGGAATTATTGTCTTTGGGACTCATGTTTGCCTTTTTTCTCCTCTAGGTTGGGTCTCATCATCTGAAACTTAACCGAGGTCTAGAAGCAAATGCCCCTGCTTTTGACAGGTAGGATTTTTTTTTTTTAATCGCATTGTCTTTTAGCAAAATCAGTCACTAATCCTTTTCATTCAGAAAGACAGTGACTCAGTGAATACAGCATTGGACTATGTGCCTTGAATCAGAATTTATTACTGAGTCAGAGGGACACTTTGAGTAGTTTGTTATTTTTGTGACTCAGTTTTCATTTTTTGCAAAATGACTGTTTTATTTGCCAAAGGATTGCCTAGACGGCAGAAGATAATGATAAAGTAGTACTTTGCAAATACTAGTATATGCTTTCTAATGGGTAAAGTCTCACCCATATGGACTAATTAAAGAAAAAGACAATCTAAATTATAGGAATTATGCCTTAAGGAAATGGAGTTTTAGAGCTAGCTACGTGGGGAAATATCTAACAAAAACACACATTTAGAGCCTCCTCTGTGTAAGATATTGTGGCAGGTACTGAGTATCTCAAGAGGAAGAGGCCTATTTCACAAAATCTGCTTAAGGATCAGCATTTTATATTTTCAGTATCTTTTTGTGACCTTTTAAATTCTCTAGTTCTTGGTACTGCTCTGATAAATTTGTGTGGGGTCTTCAGCCAGAATGAACAATCTTTCTTCTGCTACAGACATTTATGAGTGTACTTGTTAATGGTAATCAAACTTCCCTCATTCATGACTTTATTTATTTATTTGTTAGCAGTTGCTATTGAAAGTGTAGCTCATATTAAGAGTTTTCTAAATGTCCTATTTTCCCTTTAGGGTATGAAATGTAAGATTGTCATTTTCTTTATGGAAGCAATTTTATAGCACTATTCATTTAAATCCTTGCTATGTTGTGTTGTTCCTCATTTTAAATTAACATTTTATAAGTGGAATAGTGAGGAATTTGCCTTAATTGATCCCATTGGTAACAGATCAGTGCCGATTTCATGTAAACTGTTAAACAAAAGCCCTACAATTTTTTGAAGAGAGCTAAACAAATATCAGCATTCTCACAGGGAAGCTTGGACTTTTAATAAGAAACATTTCATCCTATCAGCATTGCACTTGGAGTTATGAAGACCTGGGTGGGCTCAAATCCTCACCACAGACACATTACCTTTATGACTTTAGGAAAATCTCGTAACCTCCCTGGATCTCAGTTTCCCTATCAGTAAAATGGGGAGGTTTGACTCAGTACTATCCACAGTCCCTTCCAACTCTGAATCTATGATATTCTCAAATTTCTGGAGGAGTTGTGCTGTTCCTTATGTCTTCATCTTTCATTTGGAATGGTACAGACCTTACTAAGCATATTGCAACAAGATGTCCCCAGATTTACTCTTTGCTGTGGTGTGACCAGGATCTGTTAATTTTTCAATCTTTTGATGTTTTTAGTGCTGACAACAGAATTTTTAAAAATCTGTGCTGATTTGGAGAGTATTTTTTTTTTAAATCTCTTTTGAAGTTCACATGACCAAACTCTTGGTTTTTGTGTGTGTGTTCCATATATGTTGATATTTTGATTCATGCCAACATATTGAGGCTTTGAGAATAGGCCTACGCTGCCAAAAGAAAATTTAAAAGGTGTGGGGGCTGGGGAATGTTTTGCTAAAAAGGCCACCAGAGTTATTGAATTATGTTGAGTTTTTTTTTTTGTTGTTTTGTTTGGTTTTGTTTTTTTTTTCGTGGCAAGGGAAAGGTTGTTACTAGGGTTTGGTATGAGTTATGAAAGGGCTAAACCTGGTTATATTCACATATTTAACCTTTATTCTGTTTAGCTCATTTTATTCCTTTAATTTCAATTCCTCAGTTGGAAGGCAGCAAGCATTGCCTAGTAGAAAGAATAATACATTAGGAAACAGTGTCTATGCTTTCATATTCCTAGTCTGTACCTTATTAACTGCATGACCGTAGGCAAATCCCTTAATCTCTCAGAGTCTGGGTTTCTTCATCTGTAAAATGAGGATAAGATCATCTGCCTTGGCTGCTGCAAATGGTTGCCATGAGGACCAGAAGAGGTGTGTGTATGTGGAAATGCTTTGAAAGTCATTGCCTCAGTGTCTTTTAGGTCTGGATACTAGAATATGTATTTAGCTGTTGATCATGCTAATTATGCCCTAGTGCATAGAACAGAAACATGACTGATAAGCGTTCCCTAAAATCTCCAGGTCCACTAAACAACTTTATATAACCAAGTTACACACACAGTGCTGTCCCTCATCCTCCCAAAGAAAAAATCTGAACACCAATGCCGTTTGCAAGGAAGGAAGGAAAGAAGGAAAGGAAAAAGGAAGGAAAGAAGAAAGGGAGGAAGGAAGGTCTATTTAACTATGACTTGCTTTGCAGTCATTTGTACTCTCTGAAGTGCTCCAGAGTAAAGGAAGCATTTATTTTTTTCCTATGGGTATAAAAATGTTCCTGACAATGTTATTAAATTTTCAATTGCTATTTTTTACAAAAGAAAGCTAATGGTAAAGGACAAAGAACATATCTATTTTAATACCTTAGTAGCTGACTGTTTTCATTGTCTGGTTGAAAGTTTCACTGGTACCTTTTTTTTGGCTAAATTCAGTACTTTTCTAGATTATAGGGATAGGGTCCTGAACTGATGAATTCATTGATATAGGGAACTGCTATTGGTGTAAGCAACTCCCAGGTAAGGAGATTGCCTCAACCAATGCAGCTTGTCCTACTCTAGAGCACCGAAAGGAGAGGTGAGGTCCCGGTCCTGGGGTCATGCACATAGGATGGATCAGAGGCAGAATTTGAATTCAACTCTGTCTTGCTTCAAGATCAGCTCTCTATCCACTTTATCAGGCTTCTTCACCTCTTTTGTGTTATGGACTTCTTAAGCAGTCTGCTGAAGCTTGTGGACCCCTTCTCAAAATAATGGTTTTTGCCAACATTCATCATGGAAGGAAGTGTGTAAAATTTTAGTTAGAGGTTAGTGAAAATAGAGCTGTAAGTTTTTTTTTTTCTAATTCAAATTCACTGACTCTCAAAAATCTATCTATGGGCTCTGTGGACCCCAGGTTAAAAACCCATTCTATAGACCATGCTGCCTCTCTTCCTTGGAGATGGTGAATCTAAAGCAGAATCAGACTCCTTAAACTTGTGGATTATAGTCTTTTTTTCTCTCTCCACTTTCTAAATTGAGAAGAATGCATACATCAGGCAGGATAAGTGATAGGACTTCAATTTGAAAAGATTTCAATGCTGATCTAATTTTGTGTTCATAACACCAGTAATGGGGGATGGAAGTATGAGCTCGGCATTTATGGCATTACTAGTCATTAAGAGTCAAGGCAACGACTTCTACTTCACTCGAAAATGTTTAGTAAATTAGTGGTACCAATTTTAAAAAAACAAAAAAGCCCCCACTAATATCAAGTCTAATCACCCACCAGTTACCGTACCGTGTGGTGATGTAGTTAAGGTAGTATTTTTTAAAAATTAGATTTGGTACACTTTTTTACAAATATGGCGTACGTGTTCTAGAGTGAAATGGAGCCCAGTAACACTGAGAGTTGCTTTGAGGAGCTTGTTGGCCCTCACTGGACCCTCTCTTCCCACCTTGGGCCTTGGGGGATGTCCACTGTCCGGGAGCACTCTTGCTCTGCAACCCCAGGAAAGCAGTGCCCCGCCAGGGCAGTCAGTCTCGTTTCATTGGTGAAATGGCATCGTCATGCTGCTGCTGCTACTGCTCTTACAGGCATATGATGCTTCTGAAAGAGCAGTATGGAAAGCAAGTGATCGTTAACCTGTTGGGAAGCAGAGGAGGAGAGGAGGTGCTCAACAGAGCCTTCAAGGTAAAACTTTTGCTCAGCTGCTGGCTTCTCAAGGCCTCCCCTTCTGCTCCTCCAAACTGCGGGGCTCGAGTGGGTGGGTGGGATCAGGCAAAGGGATTTGGCAGGCAGCCCTCCAGTTCAGGTGGTGGGAACAAGACTTCCAACAAGGTAGGTGGTTTTATCCCTTGGATTTGACCTCTCTCCCATGAGTCTGGGAAGAGGTAACTCTTATCTAACGATCCATTTATCAAGCATTTATTAAGCTGCTGGGCACTGTGCCGTGCAAAGATGGGCTAAACTAGGAATGCAGAGACAAAAATGAAAGCATCCGTAACTCGGGGTGGGAATGATTTTGTTTTGTGAGTTTCTCCACAATGTATATTTTTCCAGAATACAATAAATGGCTCTGTAATCTCAAACTTTAATTTTTTTTCCCCAGAGGCTTAGTGAAACCTGAGCTGATTTATGTTTCTGTAGATGGGACCCAAAGCAGCTTATAATATACATTGCTATGTATTCTCTTAATAGTTCTCTCTCCAGTCAACTAATGTATTTAAACTAAACTTTTCTGAACTGATATCACAAGAGAGCCTTTCCCTGTCTCCAGTTTCACCCTTAGCCAGGTCACCCAGCTAGAGGTGACAGTGTCCTTCCCACTGCTTCCTCACAGAGTCATTTTCCAAAATAAAAATCCCAAGAGAGAGAGTGGGGGGGAAAGGAAGATGTCAATCTGCACGTTGGCCTCTCTTCCAGTGTGCTGGGGAATGCCTCACTGTTCTCTCCTTCTGTTAGGCGGCTTATGTCCCACCTTCAACAGTGCGGCTGTTTTTCTTCTTTCGTCTTCTGGGCCAGTCCATGATAGCCCCATCCCTTGACAGTTATTAAGTGTGTATTTGTGACTTTCAGATAGTCCACCTTGGCTTGGCTCTGCAATAAAGTTAAATGACATACTTGCCTATTGCTCTCTGCAGCTCTAAAACCTTCACACTTACCCCGTGCCTAACAAACATCTTTTTGTCACTGGTCCCTGGACTGGTGGTGCTTCTCTCGTGCAAAGATATCTTGGGCTGCTAACGCTTCATTTTCAGGACAGACAAGAGAAGGCAGCCTAGGATAAGCCACATTATGTGACTATGACAGATGAGTTCCCTCCTCTTAACCCCCTGCTTTCTATTGGCATAAGATGAAGATCAAGACCTTTTGTCCCTTATATCCTCAAGAGGCTGTTGTGGTCCTTGGAGGAAAAGGAATGCCTAAAGATTGTTAGTTACTGTCTGACTGTCTATTACTGCCCTACAACCTTCCCCTCCAGTTATAGGATCATAGGATTTAAAAGTTGGAAGGGACTCTTATGTTCATCTAGTTCCACTACCTTATTTTACAGGTGAAGAAACTGAGGCCCTTACAGGTAGCAAGTAGCCAGGCTCGGACTTGAACCCAGACCCTTTAACTTAAATGTGCTCTTTTCAGTCCCACCACACAGCTTCCTCAACTGCTGCTTGTAGATATTTCTTCTCTAGAGAAGAAAAATCCAGGGCTTATAATCCAAAGACAAATCGTTGTTGACCCGAGCAGAAAGCTTTTTACAGCGAAAAGATAGACAATAAATCTCTCTTAGGGAGTGGAAGAAAGATAGAGCTCTAAGGAAACCACAGGCATCAGAACATCTGGGGAGCAGGAGCAGAGTCCAGGCTGAATGCTCGCCTTGGTTTGTTTGCAAACTCCATGCCTGACAGCTGACTGTGTTATTAGTACTAGCCTGGGAGTGGGGTAACCCAAGTTCAAGTTTACTAGCTGTATGACCGAGGCAAATTCCTTAATTTATTTGAGCCTCAGTTTCTTCACCTGTAAAATGAGGGGGGTGGATTAAGTGATTTCTAAGATCTCGTCCAGCTCTAATGTTCTGTGAATTCTATGGTGAAGAGAGTTTCTGGTGGCCAATTGTCTTTGGCCAGACCTGCTTTTCCTGTCTGGTTTGTTGCTAACAGCAACAAATGAGCTAGTTTTTTTTTTCTCTTCCTTTTTTTATTGGCAATACTACTTTTATAGAAGAAGGAAAAAAAAATCAGCCCATCCTTTTTTTTTTCTTTTCCTCCCACATGGAAAGTGGTGGTATTTTTGACCCACGGCATTTATCAGCTGGTAAAAGTATTCCTCAGATCCAAGGATGTCCAGACACCAGTCCTCTTCAGATATCAACCCTCCTTTTAGTAAAGGTTGAGTGAGAGGGAGGTAGAAATGTTGTAGAGGGCCCAATATTGGATAATGAAGGTGCTGATGCAATGCTGTACCAAAAACACTAGTCTAGGGGTCAGGAGGACGTGGGTTGTTGTCTCCACTTTGCTAATAATTAGGTGTGGGCCCCCTTAGCTCAGGCAATTTGCCTCTCCCCAAGCCTCATTTTCTTCATCTGTAAAATGAAGGATTGAATCAGTAATTCTCCAAGGTACCTTTCAGCTCTGACTTTCTATAATTCCTCGACTGGCCAAATGCTAAATATTAGCCTGTCATGGAGACGTACAAGGTGGAGAGGAAGGCCCCAGTGGCCTAGGGGTCATACGTGAGCTTCTTGTCATCCTAGGTCCGTGGCTACTTAGCACAGCCTATCCATTTGCTATGAGTCAGTGTGTTTGGACAGTGGGAGCTGGGCTAGGAAACGGAGGTGGTGTATGAGGAATGTTAGGGCTCGAGGTCCTTGACTAGGACCTGACCTGTTGCTATCGCCACCTGCACTGCCGTCCCAACTGTCCCACCTCTTCCTGTTGGACCACCCCTCTTGGGTTGTCATTGTGTGACCGCCTCCCAGAGCTAGCCAGAGGGTAACTAGGACTTTCAGCTCCACAATGTACAGAGACGCTCATCACACTTCCTTCTTAAGTCAAGATGTGAATGGTTCCCAAGGAAACAGCTGTTATGAATAGAGCTGCAACTCTTCTTTACTTGGTGGACCTGCAGCCCTTGTGCTATTTGAAGACTAGAGCGATAACTCCCTTTCTCGCTTACTTTATGTATTGCCATAGAGATGTGGGGGAGGACGTGATGTGGGCTGCAGATGGTGGCCGAGGGAGGGGCGAGTGTCGCAACTGGCTTTGCCTCTTTCTTGCTTTAAATGATCCCTTTGCCCTCTTTCAGGAAGTGTGCTTTTCCTGTGCTGTTGTCTTTTTCTCTGATATTTTCCTTCTGTACTTCCTTCTCAAGATCTGGACTGATAAACTACTGTGTCTGTCATGAGCTTTAAGACTAGCCTAATCTAACCAATGAAAACTCTGAGCGGTGAATGGAAATATGCAGTCATCTCTCTCCCCTCCACTTCCCTTCCTCAGAAGTTGCTTTGGGCCTCTTTCCATGTTGGAGACACACCTATGATAAATTTTGACTTCCATCAGTTTGCCAAAGGAGGGAAGATAGAAAAATTGGAGAATCTGTTGAGGCCCCAACTAAAGTTGCACTGGGATGAATTTGATGTTTTCGCCAAGGGCGAGAATGTGAGTCCACGGTAAGTGTTCCAGTGTTTGCTTGATTTTTATAGGTTGGGAAGTAGATTTATAGCTAGAGATTATTGACATCCTGTTCACCTTGTAGCAAGACCCTTTTGGTCTCCTGGGCCATTTGCTTTCAAAACGGTTTCCTTCTCCATACCAATTGTATTGCCTAGAATTTGGTGTGGTACCACAAGCACAATTTTGGGTTCCAGTTTTCTCTTTTAGCCTCTGCATGACTTAAAAAAAGAAGTGAAGAAGAACAGAAAAAGAGGATTACATATGAAATCATGAATTTCTATCACATACAGCTTTGTAGGGTTTTTAAAAAGTCTATAACACATTTAATTCAATAGCAAATGGCCAGCTTTTTGATAGATGTGTACTTTTGATTTGCAAGTGTTGAATCATGGATAGTCTGACCCCAATTCCGACATTTGGCGGAACAGGTTTAGCAATTAGAGTTCATTAGATTAAAGCACAGGGCTGAATCCAGCACTGTTCTCTTCAGTAAGGAATGAAAATCTTCCTTTCTAGAAAACCCAAGTTTTGACCCATTCTGTAGAATCAGTTGTTAATTCATATGCCTTAGCTATTACTCAAGTGTATCAGTAGGCCTTACTGGAATGCTTTCCAAGAGTCTGGTTTGGGATGATGGGGCTGCAGGGGATTGTCTTCCCCCCACCATTCAAATTTAGGACACTTTGCCAAGTGTGTTGCTGCTATAAACTGAACTTGGTAACCATTGTGGTTTGGTTTTTTTTTCATCATTTGTTCAAAGTTTCCAGAAAGGTACCTTGCGAATGAACTGTCTGGACTGCTTGGATCGGACGAACACTGTACAGTGCTTTATCGCCCTTGAGGTCAGTCTCCTGTTGTTACAAAATTTTGTACTGTGTGTATGTGTGCGTGTGCGTGTGTGTGTGTGTTTTGTTTCTAGCCAAAAGGCAGCCTTTCTTGGGCTCCTTGGGACCAGAGTAAAGGTAAGCCGATGTAGCGGGTTCTTTGGCTAACTGGTAGGGGTGGGGTGAGGTAAGTGGTGGGAGAAGGGACTGATGATACTTAAAGAGAGGAACTTCTGTGTCATCTGTGAATTGGAGGCTAGTCCTACGTCAGTTTGTGGTTTTACTGCTGTCTCTTATCTATCTATCTATCTTTTTTCTTTCTTCCTTCTTTTTCTTTCCTCTGAACAAACCAAATAACATGGGAATTTCCATACATCTAGTAGTACAGAAAGAGATTTGTAAATTAATCTCTATTATGTACAACTTGCTTTTGTCTTAAAATATATTCTGAATTCAACATGTAACTTTCAAAGCTACCCTGCTCATCCCTGATTATTTTTGGCCTGTTTTTTCAGTTCTCTTCTGAGCGTTTAAAAAACAAAACAAAACATGTTTCACTAATCCTTTTTTCTTTCTTTTCTTTCTTTTTTTTTTGGCTACCCTATCTCTGCCCCACTTGCCCTTTCTCTCTCTCCCTTCCCCCAGTTGAGGAAAAAGAAAAAAAGAAGAACAAAACAGATGCATTGTAACACATGCATAGTCGAACAAAATAAATTCCCACGTGGGTTCTGTCTGCAAAGGCATGTCTTATTCTACACTTTGAGCCTAGCACCTCTCAGTTGCAGTCACTTTCAAATGGACTTGAGAACCAATAACTGGTTAAGCTTTTATTTTGTTGAGTTCTGTCAAGCAGAGGAAATATGTCTGCCTAAGTTGACCAAATATCCTGGAACCAGAAAACTGGAATCTTTTGTCTGTTTCATTCCACCCACATAAATGTGACCTTGGTCAAATTGTCAAGAATAGAGTTTGTTATTTTCCCTCTAAACCTATTCTCCTTTCTGACTAAACTTCCTGTTTATGGCTCTGCCATTTTCTAGGCTTCCATGTTTGAAATTTTATTATTGCCTTTCTTTTCCCCCACCTGCCTTAGTTACCAAGTCCTGTTGATTCCACTTTCCAAATCTCTTTCACATCTACTGTCCTCCTCAATTTCTGACACTCCCACCCAGCCAGACTGTTTCATCAGCCTTGTAACTGTTCTTTCCTATCTCCCCTCCTTCATATCATTGCCAGTCTCATCTTCTCCATGGATAGTTTGGGGTCACGTCAAACTTTTGCAAGAATCATCAGTGGTTTGCTATTACCTACCAAATAAATTTCAAAATCGTCTGACATTCAAGGATCACCCCAGTTTGGCAGCACCCTGCCTTTCCAGCCTTGTCTCATGCTACTCCCTTCCATATATTTTGTGTTCTAATCAGACCCAACCATTCTGTCTCACAAATACACCTTATGCTTGCCTGCACCTTTGATGCCTAACCCTAACCTTTCCCACCTGTTGAATTCTTTGTTGTTATTGAGTTGTTACAGTCTTGTCTGACTCTCTGTGACCCTATTTGGGGTTTTCTTGGCAAAGATACTGGAGTGGTTTGCCATTTCTTTCTCCAGCTTATTTTACAGTTGAGGAAATGGAGGCAAACAGAATTAGGTGACTTACCCAGGGTCACACAACTAAGCTAGTAAGTGTCTGAGGCTGGATTTGAACTTGGGTCTTCCTGACTCCAGGCTAGACATTCTGTCTACTATAATACCTAGCTCCCTATCCTTTAAAGTTCAACTCAGGCTACCATCTCTATGAAGTTTCCCTGATGCCTTCTGCAAGTAACGACCTCCCTGCTCAGACCTTATATTACAAAAAAGTCCTATCGATTCCACTTCCTGAACCTTTCTTGTTCTTCCTTCCTGTGTTAGAGTTATCTATGTACATGCATGATGAGTGAAAGGACCATTTGTTATCTAAAATGTGTGTATCTCCTAACCCCTCAAGCAATGCTCTGCCTACAATAGGCACTTAATAAATATTTGCTGAATCTCATTGAAACCCAACCCTTATTCTCTTTTGATTCATTTCTCATTAAGGTTCTTCACTTACAACTGGAGAGCCTGGGACTGAATTCAAAGCCAGTCACTGAACGCTTTGTGGAGTCATACAAAGCCATGTGGTCTCTTAACGGTCACAACCTGAGCAAAGTCTTTACAGGCAGCCGGGCACTGGAAGGAAAGGCCAAGGTAAGAAGTGGTCTCAGAGCTCAGCAGGACCATGCTTTTAGTGAGTACAAAGCCTGCAGGGAATACATTGCATGTCTCCTCAGGGCACTTGTTTGTTGGCAGGTCGGGAAACTCAAGGATGGGGCCCGGTCTGTATCTAGAACCATCCAGTCCAATTTCTTTGATGGAGTGAAGCAAGAAGCCATCAAATTGCTGCTGGTTGGTGATGTCTACAAGGACGAGTATGCTGACAAAGGGAGGATGCTTATGGACAGCACAGCCCTCTTAGGTAACCGGTCACTTGCCTTCCTACATATATATGCAGATGGTGACCCAACCTAAGGAAAGTATTTACCTTTGAATTCTTTCCCCAGCATTACTAATGATTGGTCCTGCCCTGTCCCTACCCTCTCATTCAGTTCTCCTTGTGACTAAATGAAATGGTTGGTAAGGGTTAAATCACAACTTAATCCTTACGACAAATGGAGGATAGTAAACAAAACCAACCAAAGATTCCAGATGCAGAATGAGACTGGGCCAATGTGGAAATTTGTTTTGTTTAACTATGCAGATTTGTTACCAGGGTTTTCATTTTCTTTTTAAAAATTTCAAGTTCCAAATTCTCTCCCTCCCCACCCCCCTTAATTGAGAAGGCAAGCAATTCCATATAGGTTATACATGTGTAGTCATGCAAAACATTTCCATATTAGTCCTGTTGTAAAAGAAAACATAGACCAAAATAAAAACCCAAGAAAAATAAAGTAAAATGTATACTTTGATCTGTATTCAGGCTCCATCAGTTCTTTGCAGCTTTACTGTCTTACAAGATTATCTGGGGGCAAGGACAGTTTTATTGACTTGCCCAATTGTATACACAGCCATCTTGTTTCAGAGGCAGGATTTGAACCCATATCTTTTTTTTTTTTGCCATATCTTTTTTTTTTTTAAGGCAATAGGGGTTAAGTGACTTGCCCAGGGTCACACAGCTAGTAAGTGTCAAGTGTTTGGTCTGAGGCTGGATTTGAACTCAGGTCCTCCTGACTTCAGGGCCAGTGCTCTATCCACTACACCACCTAGCTGCCCCATCCAAAGTCAGCTTTGGCATGTTACACCACACTGCTTCCCCTAAAATAAATAAAAGGATATAAGCATGCCTCTAAAATCCTGGATTCTTCTAACTAGGATAATTAATAGCTTCCTGAAGCCCTCTTTATTGCTATTCTCTTAGTTTGGATTCCTTTGTTATATTGCAGAGACTAGAATATCTAATAGGACCTGTCTCTGTTCACGTGTTTTTTTTGGGTTTGGTTTTTGTTTATTTGTTTTTTAAGTTGAATTCTGTAAATGTAACTAATTAGGCATGTTTCCCTGAATCCATTATTTTTTTAAAATTTTTTTTCTTTTTTTCTTTTTCTTTTTTTTTGGCGAAGCAATTGGGGTTAAGTGACTTGTCCAGGGTCAGACAGCTGGTGCGTATCATGTGTCTGAGATCAGATTTGATCTCAGGTCCTCCGGACTCCAAGGCCAGTGCTCTATGCACTGCACCACCTAGCTGCCCCCCTGAATCCATTATTTCATGTGTTAAGATACGGAAGCCCTTTTCCACTCCTGTCCACACGTTAACTGTCAATCTTCACAGAGGATTTACTCAACGATTTGCCAGAGGGCTTTGTCTTGTCCTTTTCGAATTCTGGAAATACCAGAGCATCACGAGAATCCATTCTCAGTTGTCTTTAATGCTCCCTAGGCTGCTTCTACTCATCCCTACAAGTCTTTGATGATGCTTTCTCTTATCCAGCATTAATCAAAAGTATTTGTTAAGTACCGGCTATGGGCCAGGCAGGGTGCTACGCCCTAGGGAAACCAGGACAAAAGCAGGGAGGAGACAATGCATAAAAGGACAACACCAGTGGTGACCTGGGAGGCTAGCTTTCTTGGGAAGTCATGGGGATGGGGAGGAGAGCCAGAGGGGGAGTTGATCAGCAGGCCTTTTTCAGTAGCAATGGCAATGTTGATTTGACTTCTGTTCCAGAGTTGAAAAGCAGATTTAGGGGGTGGGATCTGGGGGGAAGAGGGAAGAGATGGTGACCTAGGGTGGAAGATGAAACATAACTGGAGGTGGAAACAGACTGAATGAATGAATGAGCATTTATTTAGCACTTAATATGTACAAAGTACTGTGCTATGAGCTAGGGATACAATATTGACAATGCTTGCTTTAAAGATACAATACATGATGCTGTACAATGGTCTACATGACACATTCACCAGTCAGGACAGGCCACCAGGCCAGTCGCCGGATGGGAGTTCCAGAGCTGAGAGGGTTAAGTCCCCCAGGGCCTGAACTTTGGTGTGGAGAGTGTTACATCTGGATAGTTGGCAAGGTCTTGTGGCCTATAAGATGGTGGCCATAGGGCTGGAATAGGCCATAAAAGACCTATAATCTGTGTCATTTTATAGATGAAGAAACACATTGAAACCACATGTCCTTGACTGCAGATCCATTGCTCATTCCATCGTGGCATGTTCCCTTTCTCGCAAACGCCCTTGGTAAACAGATTTCATTCATTTAGTGACTATTTGAGTACATGTGAACGGTTAGGCTTTTCATATCCTAAGATCACAAGATGTAGAGTTTCAAAGGAGCTTGAAAATCTTTGATCTCACATGAGGAAACTGAGGTACACGGAGGCTGAATGATTTATTCCATGTCAGATGGAATGTTGGTAGCAGGGCCAGGCTTTAAACTTTCAAACTTATGCCCTGTTCAGGGCATCTCTCTGGTCTGACGACTCTCTGTGACCCCATATGGGGTTTTCTTGGCAAAGGTACTGGAGTGGTTTGCCATTTCCTCCTCCAGCTCTTTGTACAGATGAGGAAACTGAGGCAGACAGGGTGAAGTGACAGCTAGTAAGTGTCTGAGACTGGATTTGAACTCAGTCTTCCTGACTCTAGGCCTGGTACTCTATGCACTATGGCACTACCTAGCTGCCTCTCACAGACTTGGACTAAGAACCAGGATATGTAGGTTCTGGTCCCCACTCTACCACTAACTGATCTGAGTTCAAAGCTTGTCTCCAAAATATACTGTATTTCCCTGGACAGATACTTTCACCTCTCAGTGCCCTAAAGGGACTCTCTCTAAGTTGGGGTGGGGGATGTGTGGAAAGGGTGCTAACCTGCTTTGGTAGAAGGAATTCCCTTTACAAATGAAATCACAGGCCCATTCCCTCTCCCATAATTTGTCTATGCCTCAAAAAAAATGTGATTTATTCATTCTTCCTCTTCTTGCTTCCCCCATCCCCCATCTAACCTCGTTTCCTAGTTTTCCTAGTTTCCTAACTTTGCTTTCAGAAGCCAAGACAATATTTGATTTCTACTCTGGGCACGATACCAGTGCAGTGAAGAAAGTTTTGAAAGCATCTCTAAGTAATTGTGCGTCTGTTGAGGTTTGTTTACTAACAAAGTAGAGATGATTTAATTTCTAGACTAACTCAGTCATAGGAGAAAGAAAATATTGTTGTCTAAAGAAGTTGATCTGTTAAGACTATTTTAAAGCTGGGGTCAAAGGCATGTAGGATATGGGGCAGCGAAAAAAACATTTTTGAAGGGGGATTTTCTCTTGGTGAGACTTTGAGATTTACACTCCTTCCAAAATGTGACTTGTGACCCATATTTTTGTGCTCTTTCTCCTGGTTAACTAAAGATTTCTCACGTTAGCTCTCCTCCATTGCCTTCGTCGTTTTTTGGACCTAGTGGTGAAGGCCAAGACCCAGACCTTTCCTGCTATCTTGCATTCATAATTCCTTAGTATCTGGTGTCATGGTTTCACCATATGCTTAATTTATAATGTCCCCAACAGGATCATGATCTCTTATAAATAAATAGATCACCTTGGAAAGGGCGGAACTCGGTTTTATTTCTCACAAATGGGATGAATGGAAGAGCTATAAGTGCATTCTGGATCCTTTCATCCAACTGAAGGAAATCCTAGGAAGCTGGAAGGGGTCTTAAAAATCATCCAGTGACTAGCTAACTTTTTAATTAATCATCTAGTGACTAGCTAGTTCCTTTATTTTTATAGATCTGTCAGTCAGGAATGGCAACTAGGTGGCATAGTAGATAGAGTGTGGGCCTGGAGTCAGGAAGACTCATCTTCCTGAATTCAAATGTGACCTCAGATACTTACTAGCTGTGTGACCCTGGGCAAGTCACTTAACCCTGTTTGCCTCAGTTTCCTCATCTGTCCAGTGAGCTGGAGAAGGAAATGGCAAACCACTCCACTATCTTTGCCAAGAAAACCCCAAAAGAGCTCATGAAGAGTTCAACACCACTGAATGACAACAGTAAACAAGCCTTTGTTAATTAAGCACCTGCTAACAAGCACTGTGTTAAGTGCTGGGGATGCAAAGAGCCCATATTCCAATAAGGAAGTCAGCAGTGAATAAATATTTATTAAGCTACTACTGTGTGCCAGGCACTGTGCTAAGTGCTGGGGATACAAAGAAAGGCAGAAGTCAGTCCTTGCCCTCGTGGCGCTCACAATTTAATAGGGGAAGCAACATGCAAAAACTGCATAGAAACACGATGTACACGGGATAATTGTTGAACAATGCAAAAAGATAGGCCAGATTTTAAAATCAGACATAGGACTGACTCTAGATTTCTTTAGCTTTGGCTTAGATGATGGAACATGAAAATCATTTAGGTTTTTCAAGGAAGTTCAATTACCATACCCTAAAAGAAAGAAGGGAAAATAAAAGTGAAAGAAAACAAGGGCAGAGAGTGTTTTCAGCCTAGAAATGGTGCCTGCCTCTTCATCCCTTCTCACCGTCTCTTGCCCATTTCCAGTAGCCACCATTGGGATGGCAAACTTCAGCCACCTAACAGCTCAGTTATTAGTTATATGAATGTTCTATCGATCATGTTCAGATATCAGATTTGTCACATACCATTAATCTGTTGGATTGTTTTTTAAAAAAAGCTTTTGAATTTATTATTTTTTCAATTAACAAGCATTTATTTTTCTCCTTCCCCTCCCATACTGGGGGAAAAAAAAGAGAAAAGAAAATGAAAACCCTGGTAACAAATCTGCATAGTTAAACAAAACAAATTTCCACATTGGCCCAGTCTCATTCTGCATCTGGAATCCATCTCTTTTCTATCCAGAGGCGGTTAATGTGCTCCATCATTGGTCCTCTGGTGAAACACATCCTCTCACAATTAAAACAGAGCTTCAGGTTGGAGAACTCTCAAGTGCTGAGGTCATGAATATAAGTGACTTCCTCCTTAACATATTCTCTATCCCTTAAATATTTGGCACAATTGGGAAAAAAGAAAACAAAACTCCTTAAGAAGACTCCTTCACTGAATTCTCTTCAGCCAATTAAGAATATGTTCTCTTCATATACAATATAAGAATTTTGGTATTTGAGGTCCATAAACGCAAGGTGAAGGCTCTATTTGCCAACACTTGCCTGGTCTCGGGGCAGCGTGTAACAGGCCAACGAGGGCTGACTTTGCAGACAAGGACCTAGGTTCAAGTCCCTTCTCTAATAACTGGCTGTGTTACTCTGGGTAAATCAATGAACCTCTCTGTGACCTAGGTAACTCTCTAAGAGTTTAAGTTGCAGAGAATGTGCTGACCTGTATGGATACAGGGAGTTTTTTCAATGGGGGAGCTCCCCTACACCCATGAAATCCCCAGTCTGGTTAAAAAAAAATTACTATGGCTATACCATTTATGTAGCACTTTAAGATTAGTAAAGCTCTTTGAACATATTATCACCTTTAATTCTTATAACAATTCTGTCAGGTGTTTGCTATTATCCCTTTTTTATAGATGAGGAAACTGAGGAACAGAACAGGTCAGTGACTTGCCTAGCCTCACACAGATAGTAAGTATCTGAGGCAGGATTTGTAGCCACGTTATCCTGACTCCAATATCCAGTACAGTGAATGTTAATAAAAGTAGATCATTAATATCTGACCATACTAAGAAAATCCTTCTTAAAAATACACCACAGTTTTGTGTACTAGATGATCTCTTGGGAGGTTTCCAGGAAAGGCACGTGCATACATATATTCCACTTTCATTGAGCCCTGGTGATTTTGCTGGTGGGATCGTTTTCTAGTCCTGAGTTTCTATGACATCAGCTGGAGAAAATTCTTAATGGTACCGTTAAAGTGGAAAAAATATAATAGTCTTTATACTTTCCAAGGTAGCTTCCCCATAATTTTTTATAAAATTCTTTTGTGTAAGCAAACATCAACAAATATGAACATTTCACTATGCAAAAAATCAAAAAGAGGATTGTCTGTGGAACTGAGCACTTTTGTTATATACAGGCTTTTTAGTGCAAATTCAGTTGAACACAGTAGTAACAAAACAGCCCTGTCTGTGGCCCCTTCTGAATATCCCCTCCTCTCTTCCCTATATTTTTAAGATCTTTATTGATGGCTCTTTTTTCTCTTTTCTGATTTTTTTTGTATCAATATAACTACCCATTACATCCCCCTCCCTCCTCACAGGAAGACCTTTCCAGTAACAGATATAGTCAAACAAAGCATATCAATCTACTGGCCACAACTGAAAATGTATGTCTCACTCAGCACCACTAGTCTGTTATCTCTCTTTAAGAGATGGAAGCATGAAAAGTTTCATTATCAGTCTGTGAAGTCATCATGACTGGTCATTGCATTGATCAGAGTTCTGAAGTCTTTCAAAGCTGTTTTCCTTTACATTACCATAGTCATATAAATTGTTCTCCTGGTTCTGGTCTCTTTGTTCTATTCAGCTCATACAAGTCCTTCCAGGATTCTCTTAATTCTGTCCCTTTCATCATTTCTTATAGCCCAGTAATTTTCCATTACATTCACATACATAATTTGTTCATCTCTTCTCCATTTGATCTATGTCCATTTTGGTTCCGGTTCTTTGCTACAGTAGAAAATGCTGCCATAAATATTTTGGTATATTTGGATCCTTTCTTGTCTTTACTCCCTTTGTGGTCGAAGCTTAGTAGTTATATCATGGGGTCAAAGAGTATGCACAGTTTAGGGATTTTTTTTTTTTAATTATGGTTTCAGGTTGTTTTCCTTTCCCACCCTTTTCATAAGAATTGAATTTGGTTGAGGGTAATGCTATGATGACTTGATTTCTCTTTTATATTTTGTGGGTTTTGGATTGCACAAGATCGTTCTTTCCTTGCATATTGTTCACAGTGACTCCAAGGATCTTAAAAGCCATGTCAGAGCGTCAGTTAGAATTCACCAATTTCAAACGGATTCGGATTGCCATGGGAACCTGGAATGTAAATGGAGGAAAACAATTCAGAAGCAACCTTCTCGGCACTGGAGAATTAACTGACTGGCTGCTGGATTCTCCCAAGCTTTCAGGGGCGACTGAATTTCAAGGTAAGAACAGAGTACTGACCTGCCAGTTCCCTTAGTCGGCTGACGTAGCCCCCAGATCTGAGCTTTCTTGACAAGTTACTGCTGCTATAGAGTTTGGGATCTGGCATTTGAACTCTTCAGAATGTTTTAAAAATCTTGTTGTCATCTTAAGTTTCTCTCCTGCTTCCTCTTCTCCTGCCTTTTTTCACCCTCTTGTGCTATAATGGACAAACAGTAAATGTTGCCCTCTCTGGAAATTACCTTATGGTGATGGTTGAGAATTCAAATTAATCAAATTAACCAGATTTTTGCTAAAACAAGCAATAAGTATTTGCATTTCTCCAAAATTAAAATAATTCTAAATTGATAACACAGTTTGTCTTTTTGGTTGTTCCAACGACTTGTGGAAAGATTGAATTAGGAATCAGGGAATTCAAGCTCAGATCCCAGTCTTACTACTTTCTATTTACTTGATCTTGGACAAATCATGTGATGTTTCTGGGCCTCAGTTTCCTCATCTGTAAAATGAGGAAGTTAGACTACATCCAGGGATGTAGTCCAGGGTTTTGGCCTTATTGGTGTTGTGGACCTGCCTTTGGCAATCTGTCAAAGACTGGTGAAGGAACTCTTCTCAAAATAATGTTTTTAAATGCATAAAATAAAATACATAAAGGAAACCAATTTCATTGAAATACAGTTATCAAAATAAAAAAGTTCACAAACCCCAGATTAAAAATCTCTGGACTAAATGATCTCTAACAGCATTTTGCAGCTCTGAACCTATGACTCATTGCCTTGACATGCCAGTCCATAACCTAGAATCCATTTAGGAGTGGAGGAATGCATTTCTCCTTCCTCCCCAAACACCCTCTTACACCTCCCTCCTGAGAGGGTCCATTTTCAATTGCCTTTATAATTCTAGAAGAGGTTAGCAATATTACATTGCTATATTTTCGTGGATCCCATGAACATACTTGCCCTGTGGTTATTTACATTATAGACAGCTGCTTCCTTGGCAGCCTTTCAGGGCTTCATCACCAGCCCCATTCTTGAACTTTTGTACATACACAGTGTAAACCTGTTTCTTTTTTTTTTTCTTTTTTTGCGTGCAAAGGGGGACAGTTTGAGCTGGAAATATATAGGGAGTTGAAGTTACTTGAGTACTATATGTAAGTGGGAGTTTGTATGGGAGTAAATAATGTACCAGTAAATAATTTTGAATGTGTTGGAAAACAGAGCCCTACCAATGAGACTTTAGAACATCAAGTAGACGAAACCAGTTAGATTTTCACCGACAAACTCCCTCCCTAATACAATGAAATACTCTTTATTCTCCTCTAAGGTTATACTAAAATTGTTGCCTTTTATGGAATTGAAATCATTTTGAAGTAAGTAAAATCTCTCCAGTTTTCCTTCTGAAGCCTTGGTTTAAGAAAATGAAAGAAATGTTGGTTACTACTGCCAAGTCACTCTCTAAAGAAGTGGAAACTTTAAGCCAGTTAACTCCGTGACTGACCTGTTGGATGAATAAGCAGTTTAAAAAAAAAAGTATAGTAGGAGATAGTTGAGATCACTCTAGCAGAGATCTCCCCTACACACTTAAGAGTGACGTGGAAGAGGGAGGTGTGTTTTCTGCCAACAGACCAGGAGCCAGCTGCCTGATGTTGGAATGACATGAGCAGGCTGGATAAAGTTCAGTGAATTGCTGAAGGGCTTGTAATTGCCTCTTAATTGCTTTTGGCTCTGGAGAACAAGGATAGGATGGATAAATAAATCCATAGGACCCCCAAATCTCACCATCTGCCCCTTCTTTCCTCCTCCCTTCTATTTCTACCTTCCTTTTTCCTCTCTCCCACAAACCTGAGGTTTGTGAACTTATTATCTTGATAGCTATATTTCAGTGTAATTGGCTTCCTTTTTGTGTTTTTTCTTCTTTTTTCTTTTTCTTCTTTAAAAATTTTTTTTATTAATGCTTTTGGTATTTTTTTTTTCTGTTTTTTAAGCCTCTTTAGATTCACAATGAGTGTAGGGAACATTCTTTCCTAGTGAAGGACTACACTTGGTCTGCCACCTCTTTCTTGTCTTAAGAGAGTTGTCTGGTGTAGAAAAAGTTAAGTGACTTGCCTAGGGTCACACACAGCCGTGTTCAGAGGCAAAACATGAACTCAGGTTTTTCTGACACTGAGGCCAGCAGTATCTATTACATCATCCTGCCTCTCAATATAGAAGCATTGTTGTTCAATTGTGTCCAATTTTTTGTAACCCTATATGGGGTTTTCTTGGCACAGATACTGGAATGGTTTGCCATTTCCTTCTCTAGCTCATTTTAAAGATGAGGAAACTGAGGCAAACAGGGCTAAGTGACTTGTTCAGGGTCACATAGCCACCTAAGTGTCTGAGGCCAGATTTGAATTCTGGAAAATGAGTCTTCTTGACTTCAGGCCCAGCACTCTATCCACTTTGTTACCTAACTGCCCCTTGATAGAGAAGTACAGTAAAGAAAGACAAAATCAACACTTTGACTGTATCTGACAATACATGTATCATTCCACCTCTGTCAACCACTACCTCATTGCTGTGAGCCATACAAACAATAATTCCAATAGAGGTTTTTTGCCCAACCTTCTCAGAAGTAGCAGAATTGACTGATTTTTTTAGTTGCAGCACCTGTCTTTCTCTGTCCACCCTGATCATGTTTATCCTGGACTGTTGCTTTAGTAGAGAGGAAAAGGAGAAAAAATCTTCCAAATTAATCAAATATCTATTAAACACATTTTGTACCTATGTAGGGCTAAGCACTCAAGTAGCCTGAGGCCATGAAAAACCAGAGCCTTTGACACCAAGAGCTAATCGAGTTAGGGAGATAAGATGAATATTAGAAATAATTAAGGAAAAAAACAGGATAAAATAGTAGTTGTGTGATCTTGTTGACTCATCCATAAAAAAAGAGGGGTTTGAATGAGATGGTCTCTAAAGGGGTCAGCTAAGTGGAATACCAGACCTGTGGTCAGGAAATCCTGAGTTCAAATCCAGCCTAAGATACTTACCAGAGTTTTACTAACAAGGGTGTAATGATGTATGTACTGTCAGACATGGCCAATGTATTGAGTGACCTTAGACAAGTCACTTAACCTGTGTTTGTCTCAGTTTCCTCATCTGTAAAATGGGGGCAATAATAGTACCCACCTCCCAGGGTTGTTGTGAGGATCGAATGAAATAATAATTGTAAGATACTTGGCACAGTGGTTGGAATACATTAATCACTTTAAAAATGTTAGCTATTATTGTTATTCTTTCCACTTCTCACACTCTGCAATTCTAAGTAATTTGGGGTTCACAGACCCTGAACTTATTTTTTTTTTCATGTCTTTCTCCCACAACTTCCACTCCCCAGATGACAGCAGCCCAGCTGACATATTTGCAGTGGGATTTGAAGAGATGGTGGAATTGAGTGCAGGAAATATTGTCAATGCTAGGTAGGTAAGAAATTGCTATGGTGGGGTGAGTGGGATTGTGATGTGAGTCATATCAAATGAATCACGTATCTGAAGACACAGACCATGATCAGTGTGTGGGATACTTTAAAAAAATTATTAAAATATTAACATTAAACATTAGTATGACCAACTAAAATTTATTAGTAACTTCACATTTAAATTAATTAATTTTAGTGTATAAGGTATAGTGTTTTAGTCATTCCCTCTTAAATTGCTCATCAGAATTTTTTAGGAACCTATTTAACATATATTTAAGTAATCCTGACTCTGAACTGATAGAATATACCTGGTTAAACTTCCCCCAAACCAAAGTAATTGTCCCTAAAGGGCTGAGGATGAGAAATGCTGTATGTGTTCATATAGGTCATATTACACATGACATGTTGAGGTAGAATTCACTTTAACATCTAGACATCCAGACAAAGTGGGAAACTGGCCCATATAAGTTTACCTTAAGGCAAAATTGGCTGATTGACTTTTCCATTGGGAGAAAAGAAGAGAAAAGGAAGAGTTGACTAAGTTTTTTCATTCAGCAAACATTTATTGAAACCCCCATCCCCATCTGCTTTCTACAAGTTAGCATGCCCAACATGGTGGTAAGGCTAGTATGGGGTGGAGGAAGATATTGAGATGAATAAATATGACAGCTTTCTGGATAGAAGAGGGGTATATTCAGTGGGGGGGGGGGATATGAAAACTAAAGTCAACAGTCAGACAACAAGAATTAATTGATTAAGCATTTACTAAGTTCATCCAAAGTAGATTCAAGAAGTAGCTGGAAGGGAATCTTGGCAGGAAAGCCAGTGACTGGAGAGGGAACCAAGAAAGGCTTCCTGCAGAAGGGGGCGATGTGATGGAAGCCAGGGAAGGCAAGTGGCTGAGGTGAGCTGGAGATGGGGAGTGGAGCCTTGTGGCTCAAGGAGCAGCAAGTTGGCCAGGATATCTGGATAATAGAATGCATGGCAAGGAGCAAAGTGTAAGGCTGGAAAGGTAGGAAGGGGCCTGGTTACCAAGTATTGTGGTGGGCTTTGGGTTTTTTTTTTTTAATTACCATCCCCTGCCTTCAAAAAACTTGACTAATTGGGGAGATAAGCCTTTTGCCTATATAGTTTAATATAAACCATCGTGAGTTCAGTAGGGAAAGAGAAAATAGTGTTTTAGGAACTGGAGGAGCAAGAGCTCTCTTACAGCTAATTAACTATGACGTGATTGTTTTTGTTTTTTTGTTTTGTTTTGTTTTGTTGGGTTTTTTTTGTATTTTCTTTTCTTCTAGCACTACCAATAGAAAAATGTGGGGAGAGCAGCTTCAGAAGGCTATCTCAAGGTCTCATAGGTACATTCTGTTGACTTCTGCCCAGCTCGTAGGCGTCTGCCTTTATATCTTTGTACGCCCTTACCATGTTCCATTTATCAGGTAAGAAAGTGGGTTTACCCACAGAATAACTTTTTTGTATTTAGGAAACAGGAGTTGGCTGCAAATATTTGTACTCTATTTGATGATGGCTTTCCCTATCTTATAGCCTTCACCAGGACTGACTGTTTTTTGATATGGATTTATATAAACCTGATAACTAAAAGATTAGGTTGCATGGTGCTAGATGGGAGAACGAGACTTCTCTTGCTCAGGCAGCTGACCTTGGATTTAGAATGAATTTTAATAAATTTCCATTGATACTTAAAATCATAGCATTAATTTTAGAAAACGAAAGGGATCTTTTGTTGATTTTTTTTTTTTTACTTAGATTCTGTGACCAAGAGAGTTGAGTATCCAAGCAGGAGATGTCAGTTCTTTCATCTTTCTTTAATAGAGTTCAAAGTATGTTTTGCAGCTGGAAAGCTTCTGCACCTGTCATCCATTATTATTTCCTAAAAGTGAAAAATCTTCTAAATTTCTGAAAATAGAAATTTTAGGAAGTTCCTCTTCCTAGCAGACAATACCACCTCCCCACCCCCATAAACTATAACCTCCTTCAGAACAGGGATTATTATCTTTTTATTTTGGCAACCCAAGTGCCAACATATAGTAAGCACACTTAAAGAATCCTTGCTGAATTATTCTAAACAGAAGCATTCATTGTTCTTTTACGTTAGATGAACTCAGCCTTGATTTCATTCAAGGCGTCTACCTAATTTTTGATTGAGTCTTAGCCCCAGGCACATCATTTTCATCTTCTCCAGTCTCTTCTTGGTTAATGTGGTTTATGGCCCCAAAGGGTTGGAACTAAGGATTTTTCTTCCCTAATTAAATATGTTTGTACCTTGTTGAACGCCTCAGTCAGCATCCCTAGAGGACCCTAACGACACAAACCATAGCAGCATTTAAATAGCACACTTATTTCTGAACATCCCCAGCCTGCTCCTCACGCTTCCTAATCCTTTTCCGTGGTAAAGGATTTCAAGAGACTAAACTTTTAATGTTTCCCTGTACCTGGATATCTTGTAGGATGACAATAATTTTTAATGTGACCAAGTTGGCAGATTTAGTGTTCTTATCTGAAAGCAAAGGGTCTTGGTGAGAAAGCACAAAGCACAGATGATTAGTGGCTGTGCATTTTAGAAACATGGCATAAGATCATAGATACCAATGCCCTCAGTGAATAAATAGTCCCTTTGGCCTTAGGCTTGTTGAGTAAGCACACCTGTTCCCCCAGATATCATTGTCAAGTTATCATCTGAGCAATAACTGTGGAGGGACTGACAGTTGAGTTTTTGCTATACCAGGGGCTCTCTCAGTCAATGGCTTTTTCCATTAAAATGTTAAAAGTTAACATACTTGAAATAGCATAGATTTGCCCACTTTCTCTCATGCTCAGGTTACCGAAAACAAGAATCCTCACTCAACAAAGGCTGGTTTGAAACCACCTCTGGAGACCTTTGCAAGTAGCCATCATTTTCCTAATTCTCCAAATATACCATATTTTTAGATAGACACTCCTCAGTATTTTATAGTCATGGCCACCTCTGGGTCACAATAATGCTATTCAGATTGAGTGTTCCCAGCAGTATGAATTCATATTTTTCTGGGGGCAGAAAAGAGTGGGATCGGACAATAAAAAGCAGGTACAAAGCAAGGATGAATGACTTCTTAGCTTCCTCATTTTTATGAAATACCTTTTGTGACATGGGGCTTGGTTCAAAGTAAGCCTCATATGAAGATATCTGAAATCCTACTGTCCCAAAGGTTACTTTATCATTTCCACATGGAAACCAGTCATCTGGTGAAAGAAAGGTCATTTCTTTATAATAGGATAATGCAAATGGAAAGTCTTCACAAGGGTATAGTAAAGTATTGCTTGGTTACTGAGGATGTAATTGGGAAAGTGGTACAAAGGAATTTTTGCATGCTCTCTTTATAATAAATTGCCTGTGCCAAGAAGGTGGTTTGGGTTTTCCTTCCTGGGTATAGAGAAATCAAACTAACTTTTTCCTTGCTTTTCTTGGGTCCCAGGGATGTAGCAATTGACACGGTGAAGACCGGCATGGGAGGAAAAGCTGGGAACAAAGGCGCTGTTGGCATCCGATTTCAGTTCCACAGCACTAGCTTCTGTTTTATTTGTAGTCATTTGACTGCTGGACAGTCACAGGTGAAAGAGAGGAATGAAGACTATAAGGAGATTACACAGAAGCTCAGTTTCCCCATGGTGAGAAATTCCATGTCTAAGAAATTGGAATTTGATGAACAAAGCCTTGAAACTAGCATGGAGTGTCTGGTGGAGTGTGGTAATAGTGGTGGTGGTAGGGGAGGGAGTGGCATGCATTTTATGTGACTTTCCTATCATTTCTGTCCGCTCAGCTCCTTCTGTCTTTGTACCTTTGTCCTTTGTACATGTCCATCCTTTGTATATCTCTGTCTTTTTGTAAATTTTTTCATGCATCATTTCTGTTTTACTTATCGAAAGATAAAATGCTGGGATGGGAAGAAATATTGCCAAAATATATCAGTGGTTTGTGCTGATATTTTGGGCAACTTAGCAAAGAACGCTTGAGTCTAATTTTAATAAAGTACAATTTTCCCCAAGCTTCAAAATTTTTATGTGTGTTATGATGCATCTCAGCATCTATTAGTATGGCTGCTATTCCTGTGGAGCTCAGATAGGAACACCCACTATAAAAGTTGATTGAATTCATGTTTAAGAATCCTCTCACCCCATAGAGAAGTCCCTAATGAGGAGACAACTGTGGGAAGCTGCACATAACACGCACAATGTTGCCCTCTAGTGATGGTATGGAGGTCCATGGTGGTTTCCTAAGGAAGCAAGGATATTTTGCTATTTGAGTTGGGATTGTACTTTTTCTTTCCCTTATAAGAATCCTGGATGGTTCCCAGTAGGGTTGGGTTTTGCACTTATCCATCCACATATTTTTCCGATGGTTCTTGCGACCAAATAACATGGATGAAATTGAATCATGTTCATGGTGAGCCCCGGACAGTGACTTTATTGACCCCATCTGTACTCTAACAGGGATGTATGTTGCATCTAAAATATCAGTGCCAAAATTTCTCTTCATTATTTTATGCCATGACTTTTGTTGTATTGACTGCATTAGAAAAGGAAAAATACAAGTTAATTTATGATATAGTTTGGCATGTGCTTTGTGCTTTCATCATAGTGTTGTTTTTTTTTTTATAAATGCATGATTTTATTTCTTGCTGGGCTTTTTTTTTTTAAAAAAACAAAACAAAACAACAAACCAACATCTTTAATGGCCCATCTTAAATCCTAAGGTGTCAGATTTTTAAAAATTCTTTTAAAAAAAAGCATTTGGTTTACTTATAGTTGTGTAGTTACATTTAATATATACATATAGTATAGTTATTTATAGTTGTATATATACGTATACTATATATATAATATAGTGTGTATGTGTGTATATAGATGGATAGCAATTGTTAATGGCACGTGTAAATATATATATATATGTATATATATGTGTATATATATATATAAAACTAGCATTTATGTAGTACTTGAAATGTTTGTGAATTTCTTTATTTATTTTGTCTCATTTGCTCCTCACAACAACCCTGTGAAGTAGGTGCTGTTATTATCCTCATTTTATAGATGAGGAAACTGAGGCTGAAGAGGTTAAGTGACTTTCTCAGAGTCACATAGCTACTAAATGATTGAGGTAGAATTTAAACTCAAGTCTTCCTTACTTTCAAGTTCTGCACTCTATCCACTGAACAACCTAGCCTTCCCCCAAAGGAGCTATGGCATAGTATCCCCTCTTAATGGAATAAATGTGTGTATCTATATAGGTAGATATAGTATGTGTAACTATGTATCTAGCTACATATAGTTATATAACAAATACAGTTTTATATACATACAAAGCTTATTTTTGTTATATAACTATGTATAGTTACAAGTAATTATATAGTTTATACACACACGCACACACACACACATACATCTCATATAGTTTATATTTGTACTGCCTAACTTGACTATATTTTTTAAAAAACTAAGGTTGGGATTCCCCTGGAGAGAGGATGCAGAGGATCACAGAGAATAGACCTACAGAGCCTTAAATCACTGTTTTTAGGTGATGTGGGTGTACACTCGAGAATAACTATTAGCTTATTTTTATTTGGGGGTGAGGACGGGATGGGGCTTGGTGGTAGGGATGGGATAACAATGCTGTTCGTTCAGCTAATACACTGTTTGGATTGAGAAAATTTATAGTGGCAAAAGTAAAGAGCCACATGACCTTACTTGGTGCCCGGATGGACTTAGGAACCCCTTAAAATAACTCTACAGACTACAGTTTAGAAGCCACCATTCTAGAGGGTCAAGGGATTTGATCCAACAAGCATCTGTGGCATAGTTTGTGCAGAGCACTGTGCAAAATGGCGCAAGAGAGAGAAAGTTTAGATAAAGACTGGTCTTGGCCCATTGCTGTCTAAGCTCCATTAGATTGTCTGCCTGTCTGCTGGGGGGAACTGTGTCCGTAGAGGAATATGCCATACGGGTAATGATGACACCAATGCTTAGGAACCAAGTGGCATCACGAGGAAGTTTGTAACAATTTCCTTAAACCTCAAGTAATGTTAAGTGCTTGGGTTAACCTGCCATGTTAGAATGTAAAGCATATTATTAAAGTAGAGGACAACACAGGACAACAACAGAATTCAAACTCAGATTGCCCTCATTCCATATTCAGTGCTCCATCCACAAAGACAGGCTGCCTCCTCTAAAGAAGCATTGTCAATGTTGTTCAGTCATTTGAGTCCTGTCTAATTCTTTGTGACCCCATTTGGGGTTTTCTTGGCAAAGATATTGGAATGGTTTGCAATTTCCTTCTCCAGCTTATTTTATACATGAGGAAACTGTGTGCCCAGGGTCACACAGCTAGAAGGCGTCTGAGGCTGGATTTGAACTTACATCCTCCTGACTCCAGGCCTAGTGCTCTATCCATTATACTATCTAGCTGCCCTTCCTTTGCAATTTATTTAGCCATTCCCCTATTGTTGATCCCTTAAGTTACTTCCAGTTTTTGCAGTTACAAATAGGGGCTGCTTTGTAAATCTTTCAGCTGATACTGCATATTGATCACTCTCCTAAAAAACTCAGCAAGTTTGCAATTCTCCCATCAATGAATGAGTGTACCCGTTTCTCCACAACTCTGCCAGCATGTAATTTCATTGTTTCTTTATATTTTTGCTAATTTGATGGCTATGAAATAATACCTCAAAGTTTAATTTGTATCTTTTTTAATTTTGCCAAGGTTGAACTTCTTAAAAAGTGCTTATTAATCATTTGTCTTTCTTTTAAAAATTGCTGTAGATATACTTTCCATTTGCAATTGAAATCCATTTCCAAACCACTTGATAATAACTAGTACAAAATAGAGCATTTAGTTGAAAATGTCTAAGAAGGAAGTTTAGGTTTTGAAGTAGTAACGTTTTTATTTTTGTTTGTTTTTAAAGAGACTGATTCTATGTGCCATTTCGGTTGAGCAATTTTATAATATGATCCTGCATCTGTCTTCCTTTCAGTATCAACCTCTATTAAAATAAGCTTTTCTTAATAGTTTGTTTTTCTTGTTTGTTTTCACACAACCAGGGAAGAAGTGTCTTTTCTCATGACTATGTATTCTGGTGTGGGGATTTCAATTACCGAATTGATCTTACTTATGAAGAAGTCTTCTATTTTGTTAAGCGACAAGACTGGAAGAAACTTCTAGAATTTGATCAACTACAACTACAGAAATCCAGTGGAAAAGTAAGTCACTTTTGGGGTAGCTGCTTTATTTTGGAACACTCATTCTTGAAACCTGGCTTGGACTGGCTCATTGCAATGAGTAATCAGATAGGAAATTGCATAATGCTGTCTTTAGAATCTGAAAAACTAAGCTCAGATCCTGCATTTGTCTCTTATTATCTCTGTGATATCAAGCCAACAAGGATTTAAGCTCTGGTAATACAAATAGGATAGTTCCTGCCCTCAAGGAGCTTACATTCTAATGGTGGAAGACTACTTATAAAAGAGAATTGAAAGGGGGGTGAGGGTAGAAAGAGACGAAGGTACGTGTTCCTGAACTTTGTAGAATAAGTCCTTAAGAGGGACCGTGGAATCTGAGGGATAGACTTCAAGCGAGGAGGTTGCTTTTGGAGTGCAGGTTCAGGTGTAGAGTGAGCCTCCAGAGTGAAGAGGATTCTGAGGCATTATAGAGAAAGACCAGGACAGTGAAGAATATAGCCTGGGGAGAAATGAAGGAATGTGATGTTGGACTATTTGAATTTCAGCTTCCTCGTTTTTGAAATGGAGGTTAGACTAGATGATGACTCTTCTAGCCCTAAATCCTATGATCCTAAGTATTTCTAATCATGTAGAGAGTATATATGGGGAGCTGGGTTGCACAATGGTTAGAGCTCCAGGCCTGGAGTCAGGAAGACTCATCTTCCTGAGTTCAAATCCAGCTTAGACATTGACTAGTTGTGTGACCTTGGACAAGTCACTTAACCCTGCTTGCCTCGGTTTCTTATCTGTAAAAAATGAGCTGGAGAAGGAAATGGTAAAACCCTTCAGTATCTTTGCCAAGAAAACCCCAAATAGGGTCAGGAAGAGTCCGACACAACTAAAAATGATGGAACTACAAAAAAGAGTATATATAATATGTGTGTTTATGTATACACACATATACTCACACAAATACATGTTCTTCCCCTACCCTGCCTCTTCTTGCCTAAGTGTAATATGACTCATAGGCAAAAAAATGTGTTCATTTCCAGATCAAAAAGAATAGTTTCATATGATAGGATACATTTTGGAGAACTTTGAAAAAGGGTTGACAATTACACTAATATAAAGTTAACCCTGACTCCAGCTAAGCAGGGAAATTTTTGCCCAAGTGGAAACTAGCTTTGGCTGCCAATAAAATAAAGTTCATAATGCTTACAAGTCTCAATAACAGTCACAGCATGGGATTTTGTTCTACTTTATTAAAATCAGTTGTAACTATCAGAATGACCTTAAATGATTTTCCATACTTGGGCGGAGACTGTTGGGCTAAGAATGCATCTGCACAAGGGTCATAAAATAGACAGTGTGCTTTGGGGAGCCTTGATTAAGGTTGTCATCTGTATGTATGTGTAGAGGCTGAATACATTCATAAATAAGACTTTATGTACATTCATAATGCATTAAACACAGGGGATATTTTATTGATGGGATGGTCTGTTTCCACTCCTAGGACTTAAAATGCTGAATTATAGTTCTAACAGTTTTCAAAATACATTTGCCTGGAGATTTGACTCAGAGGAATCAATGTGGCATGATGGAAAGAATGCTACATTGGGAGTCAGAAGACCAAAATTTGAATCATGGCTCTACCATTTTACTACTAAGTCAGTTAATGTCTCTGGACTTTACTTTTTGCATCTGCAAAATGAAGGGGTTACAGTAGGAGACCTTAAGGTTCCTTTCTATCTCTCAATCTATAATCCTATGATAATTTGAATCTCTTCCTGTTTCCTGACTTACACAATTGTATACATTTCCCTTCAAGGGATCCTTAAATCATGAATATCAGTAAGAGAAATTCTATAACTATTCTGAATTATGTAGGGGCTGTTAATTCTGTTTCATGCAGTACCCTTCTTCTTTTCAACCTTTCAATATATATATTAGTCTTCATTGAAGCAGCTAAATTGCATTGTGGATAGAGTGCCAGACTTGGAGTTTGAATCTGGCCTCAGATATTTGCCTTCTATATGACCTTCAGTCTCTGTTTCCTTATCTGTAAAGCAGGGAGGATCAAAAGAGATAGTATATGTAAAATGTTTTGCAAATCTTAAAATGCTGTGTGTTAGCCTTTATTATTGTTGTTGTTCTGGAAGAATAGGCTAAAGCAGGAAGCACCTGATAATGGCCCCCAATAAATATTTTTCAAAAGGAAGACTGACTTTCTTGACTCTAATGAGATAGGGGTTTCTCTGAGATTTTCTCCTATGTTGTCTTTGTGTCGACCAGCAGCACTAATATGGAAAAGCTGTATGTGTAAAGAAATTCACCCCAAAGGTACTACCCTATGATACTTTTTACTTTCCCATTTCCGTGTCAGGTAAACTCTGAAAGTCAGAATGTCCCCTAGGCATCTCTCGCCACATCCCAAGCATTGATGTTGTTACTAGAAATTTTGTGTTGAAGAGAGGCAAAGAAGTAGAGAATAGGATCATAGGACCATGAATTTAGAGCTGGAAAGGATCTTAGAGATCTGTCTGATATCTTCATTTTGCAGATGAGGAAACTGAGGTACAGAAACGTTCAGTGACTTGCCCAAGGTTACCTTGGTAGAAAGTGGCAGGGCTGGGATTCAAACCCACATGTCCTGATTTCAAAAGCAGCACTCCTACTGTGTCATATTGCCTACTCGCTTTAATTATGGATTTCTGTTTATTAAGATGGTCAACCCAGTGGCCAACACGCTTTGCTTTTGTATTTTTTCTAAAGCCCTCATTCCCAGTTTCAAAATTGTTTTAGGCACTTATAAATATAGGATTAAGATTGTGTTAAGATGGGGCAGCTAGGTGGCGCAGTGGATAGAGCACCGGCACAGAAGTCATGAGGACCTGAGTTCAAATCCGGCCTCAGACCAAACACTTGACACGTACTAGCTGTGTGACCGTGGGCAAGTCACTTAACCCCAACTGCTTTACAAAAAAAAATAAAAATAAAAAAATAAAAGCAAAAAAAAAAAAGATTGTGTTAAGATGTATTCACATATAGTATTTTGGTAATGCATATTTTTGCATTTGACACAGAAAATCTGGAAGAATTGAGATGATAATTGGATTGTTTTTCTTGGTAGATTTTTAAGGATTTCCATGAAGGTACCATTAATTTTGGACCCACATACAAATATGATGTTGGCTCAGAAGCTTATGATACGAGTGATAAGTGTCGAACCCCAGCCTGGACTGACAGGGTACTATGGTGGAGGAAGAAACATCCTCTTGACAAAACAGGTTAGTGAAAATGAAAGACTTAGCAATGTTGGGCAAATTAGAATGAGTACAGTTTAGAAAAAAAACCCACAAAACCCAACAAAAAAAACTTCTCATATGTACTGAGCTCAGTGCTCTTATTAAGGTTCCTGATTCCTTACAGGTTGTTATCTTAAAATCATACCAGATTCTTGTTATGAAAGATACATAAGCATGCCTAGAATACCCAAAGACTCTAAGATGGGCAGTAAGTTTGGAGAGATCATGTTCTTCAGACCATCTCCACTTGGGCTATGTTAAAAGCATAAGATTTGCTGCCACCCTCTACCTCTCCCTGTTCTACCATCATCTTTTAGTTCTGGCCAAGAGAAGAGGATGCTAATTTCAAAAGATGTGACTTGTCATCTTTCTCCCTCCCTGGCACTGTAATTTTATCCTTCACATGCATATACATATGTGTCCTTTATCTAGCTTATTCAAATCACTTGCCTTCTACTAGCATCTTACTCTATTAGGCCCAATTCTGCTAATTTAGAAGTGAAAAAATGAGCATAAGTCAAGACTTATCTGGGTAGATAGAGTTTACCATTTTAGCATCCAACAAATATTTCTTGTTTGCCCTGCTGGGCAGTCAGGATGACTAAAAATTCTGAGAACTGGACATGCTTTTCAACAAATAGGATGCTCAAACTAAGCTTCTCTCATGGGAAATATGCTAGAATTCAAGGCTAGGAAATGTGTACACTCAAGCAGATTAAAAAAAATCCATTTTCTTTCAGTTAATATTTACTCAGCAGTTGCGTGTTATATGTCACCATGCCAAGCTCTTTGAAGTGGGGCTTGTCAGAATAAGTATTCTCAGACCCACAGGGCAATTTTATTCCCAAGTTTATTCCCTAAGCAAAATGCTTCCATCTCCTGATACAGTGAAGAGTGCCATCAAACTTGAATGCTAATCTTGATGGACCTAGAAAGGATTTTATTCCATTTATACTACAGAGAAATGCAAGCATTACTGAAATTCATGGTGCCCTTTGTTAGGATATGAATCCATAAAAGCCGTGTGAGCCAGCATCTCCCAAATTTAAACTTGTATTCCAGGGTGAATGGTTTGAGGTGGTGTTAGCTTAGTTTTTACCATGTGCAATTAAACAAATATGTATTAAACAAGATGCTGTGCCAGGCACTACGGGTCAAAATATGAAAAGTGACAGCCCCTACCTTGTACGAGGCTCACTTTAATAAGGAAGAGGATGGTTACAGAAATAATTATCACACAAGGAAGAGTGTTATTTTTGCAAAGGGCAAGAGTCTAGCCAAAATGCAGTAAATGACATTAGAAGGTAGGGAGAGATTGCTTTCTGCTGAGGGTATCAGACAAGGTGTCCTGGAGAAGGCGACTTCTTAGGGGGGCCTTAAAGGAAGGGAAAGATTTCCATAGGCAGAGGTGTGGAGAGAATGCTTACCTGGTATGAGGGCAGCCTGCACAAATGCAAACATAGACAGGAACAGATGAGGGGATGACCGTAGTCCAGGGTGAGTGAGTGCATGAAAGAAAGAAGTGAAGTAATGTCAGTAAAAGTAGCTGGGAGTCAGACTATGAGAGGTCTTAAATGTCAGCAGTCAGTGTTTTAAGAGTTTGTATTTTGTCCCATAGACAATCAAGAGTCACTGAAGATTTTTAACCAGGGAAGTCATGTTAAACCAATGTATTAGTTATTTTGGCAGCTGTGTTTAGGATAGATTTAGGAGGCAGGGGACAGGAAGAAGGGAGACCATTTTGTAGGCTGTCATAGTAGTCCAGGCAAGAGGAGGTGATGATAAGGTGGGTATCAAGAAGTAGAATAAAAAGGTTTTGATAACTAATCAGATTTAGGGGATGTGGGAGAAGGAATGATCAAATGATTCTAAGCCTTCTCGCCTTTGTGTCTGAGAGGATGGAGATGTCATCACTAAAACTGGAAAGTTAAGAGGAGGGGTGGGTTTTATGGGGCAGATTAATTCCATTTTGGACATGTTGAGCATGACACTTGGGAGCTTGTATTCTAGTGATTTAGAAATTTAATCATTGGAGCCTTTGAAGAAAGAGTGTCAAGGTTCTGAGCCACACCTCAGGTGTTAGATAAGGAAGAGAAGATGGTAGCAGTGAAAAGAAGAAAGAGAACTATAACTTGAGGGGGTAGGGTTACATATAGCTTTACAAGGGAAGTGGAGAATACTAAGAGAACTAATGTTTTCGGAAGTGCCCTCCTAAAATAAGGAAAATAGTTGTGACAGAGTGTAAAGGCATATGAGGAGTCAGAAGAGTGGCGTACAAGTCCATCTTCTGCCATAGTCATGCACGCATTCTAAGCTTGTTTTCTGCCACATAAAATGAGAATGATAATAGTTTCACTTCCTACGTGGAGATTAAATGAGAAACTCATCTAGTACTTTGGAAATAGTAAAAGGATTCATAAATAAAATTTGCTTTTCTTTTTCATTTTGGACTTTTATTTTTAAATGTTACATTTTAATGTGTGTATTTTTTTTAAATTGTGCATCCCACAAATGGAATCTCCTTTTAGCGGGAGAGCTCAACCTTCTAGACAACGATTTAAACATTGACACCAAAATCAAGCACACCTGGTCTCCTGGCGCTCTTATGTACTATGGTCGAGCAGAACTTCAGGCTTCTGATCACAGGTAATGTCCTTCCTGGGGCTCAGATGCCTCAAAACATTTTACCTTCAGGATTTTTTATATGATTTGAAAATGCCATTTCTGGTCTCCTACATCTTGGCCAGCTGTCCCAGAGCTGGAGGCCTTATGCGTAGAGAATGGAACATTGTTCTGTGCTGGACGTGTGAGGATACTGATGAGACACACAGAAAAGTGTGTCTTTTGTACACTCTTTTGTCTTTTGTCTTTGGTACAATGGCGATAGCTGGTGAAGGCAAATGAGAAGGGAAGAGTAGAAATTCTTAGAAATGTAACAGAAACAGTATTATACTGGAACAGCATCACCCTCTGTGCCAAGAGTTCTTAACCATTTTTGTGTCCTAGGCACCTCTGGCAGTCCGAGTGAAGGCTGTTGACTTCATCTCAAAATGATGATTTGTTGTCTACCTTCATAATTGAAGGAAATTATAAATATCATTTAGAGGTCAATGAAAATGTAAAGATGTTAATAATTTTTCACCCACTCAAGTTCAAGTTCTCAATTAAGAACCCCTGCTTTACAAGGACTGGAGTCAAAAGGGAAAGGAGTTGGTGATTTAAAAAAAAAAAAAGAGTTGGCTGTCAATGGGGTTAAATTATTCTGAGGCCATCCTTGTTAGCCACATGTTATTTCAACTGCCTTGAAATAGAACGTAAGCCTTTTGATATATATACTTTTAGGGCAGCTTTTGTCAGTAGTAATTTCCTTTGCATGCAATGGATCTCTTCCGCATCTCCAGTTGCCTGCTCAGTCGACCTTCTTTATATTTTCCTTTGATTCCTTTGTCTGTCAATGATGGTACGATTTAGAGGTAACGCTAATTGTCTGAAGGAGCAAAGAAGCTGGAGCCTAAAATTTATGATAAGGAACTCATCATGTTTCCTAGAACAGATGATTTTTTTTTTCAGTTGGAAGATATTTTAAGGCCTCAGCAATTCAGACTAATATGGGAAAAGGACATATTTAATTATTGAATATGTACTGCTTTAATGGATCTGTGATCAGATCAATGTGCGGATTCCCTCCATATGAGCATAGTTCACATTCTGTCCAGACTTTTCCCATTTTGAGGTTCTGTCTGTGTCCTAAATAGGTCTGCCATATAGCATACGCTCAATTATATTTTGTATTCTGTTTTCTCTTCTGTTAATCTGGGCAATTTATATTTTTGTAAATATTCATCCGTTTTGCTTAGATTGTCAGATTTATTGGCATATAATTAGGCAAAATAGCTCCTAATTGCTTTAATTTCTCCTGCATTGGTGAATTTTCCCTTTTCATTTTTTATACTATTGATTTTCCTTCTTTTTTTAAAAATGAAATTAACCAATGGTTTACCTATTTTGTTGGTTTTTTCCCCATGAAACCAGTTCCTAGTTTTATTTATTGTTTTCATACTTTCAATTTTATTAATCTCTCCTTTGGTTTTCAGGATTTCCAATTTGGTGTTTAATTGAGAATTTTAAATTTGTTCCTTTTCTAGGTTTTTTAGTTGCATGCCTCAATTATATTTTGAAGGCATCAGAGCAACACTCAGGTTCTGTTATCTATATCCCTTGTGCTCACTATATAACCATGCATTTTCTAGACAATATCCCATAGACAATTTCCTGAATAGAGGTCATTATTGGAAATGTAGCATATCCTATTTACACCTACCTTTTTTGAACTTATTCCCTCCCCCCATTTTTTAAAATTTTGTTTTCTTGCTTTCACATAATTAAAACTAATGCCAAAGGGGTGTTTGTACCTGCTCTGATAAAAAGATAAAATTACTAAGATACTAAATTACTAAAAGTAGTTCTAGAATAACATAGTGGAAAAAAGTCAGATGTAGAGTTAGAAGACATGAGTTTAAATCCTGCCTCCGATGCTTAGTTACTGGATGAACATGGGAAAGTCCCTTATACTCCCTGGGCTTCCATTTCCTCATCTATAAAACAGCAGTGTTGGGCTAGATGGCCTTTGAGTTAGCTTCCAACTCTGATCTATGGCCCTATGTTTGGGAACACTATGATTTTTGCTGTAAGCTCATCCTTACCCTTTAAAATCTTATTGAAACCAAACATTAAACACGTTCTGAATTAGTGGCATCCAAATTATTTACAAGCTTTCATTGAACTTATTAATTTCAAAGCTACAAGTAAAAACAAAGGACGATTATGCTGTTTCCTGAATATGATATCATAAATATTATTTTAAATAGCCTTTTCTGAATTTTTCATCATTATAAAATTTAAGTGCAAAAGTTCCTTGAGTTTATTGAATCGGAATGCAACATGAGAAATATACCACACGTGCAGTATATTCATATTCCTGGAAATGCTTTTCTGAAAATGGAGGATGGCTATAACATCTTGGGAAGATCCTCTATGGAGGCTTTTTGAGAGATGCCTAAGGATCCTACAAGATGAGAAGTCCTATAGGGGAAAAAGTTTGGAGGGTGGAGAGGTTGCCAACCGTGTGGGGAGAGTGAGTATCCAATATTGTCCTGAATTAATTAAAATAGTGATATAATAGTAATTAGTTGACCTTAGACATTCAGTCCAATCAACACTAAATGATAGTTCTTTGATGTTTAAGTCCAGAAGGTGCTTTCTAGTGAGAATTGGGTGGGTTTTGAGGGGAGTGGGTGTGGGTAAGAGGAATCCTGAGTTTAAGTAGAGTTAACAAGTCAGCAAGTATTTATGAAGGACCTACTATGTGCCAGGCACTGTGCTAAGTGATGAAAAGGAGTCATGAATTTAGAGTCAGAGAGCCAGGTTCAAAACCCAGGCCTACCCCTGTAAAACTCTACCAACGTGGACAAGTTATTTAACCTCTCCAGCTCTTAGCTTCTCCTATATGTAAAACAAGACTGCTGGACAAGGTCATGGGATTATCGGTTTAGGGCTGGAAGGGAACTCAGAGGCCATAGAATCCAAAACACACACACACACCCATCCATCATTTCACAGATGAGGAAACTCGAGTCTAAAGGGACGAATGACTTGTCCAAGGTCACATAGGCTGAAAAAGATAGACGATCTCTGAGCTCATGGCAGAACTTCTGCCATCATTTTCCCTTGATCTGCTCTGTCCCTCAGATGTTATTGTTGTTCAGTCATTTCAGTCACGTCCAATTCTTTGTGACACCATTTAGGGTTTTCTTGGTAAAAATATTGGAGTGGTTTCCTGTTTCCTTCTCCAGCTCATTTGACAGATGAGGAAACTGAGGTAAACAGGGTTAAGTGACTTGTCCAGTGTCACACAGCTAGTAAGTATCTGAGGCCAGTCTTGAACTCTGGAACATGAGTCTTCCTGACTCCAGGCCTACCTGCCATCCCTCAGTTAAGCATCACCAATTTATTTCCTAATTGCGAATGAGTAGGTATATCTTTCCTTCACTATCCAAATGTAATCCCCTCACCTTATCCATAAGCTGCTAAACACTAGGTTGACTTAAAACTCTTTAAGTTTTAGTCCTCGATAATTAAACAGTCATTAAGATCCAGCTGAGATGATTATTTTCTAAGTGCTGACTAAGATAATTAAAGAGCAGCAATATTCCTCTCCCCGGACTTCTTCCACCAAAAAATGAAAACAAAAAAAAACCTTACTCATGTATGAAATAGATAGGGCAAGTGGTGCCCCTATCTCCTGGACTAATTGTTGGGATAAAAATTAGCCAGGAAAGCAGTGGGAGGATGCAAATGATAGCAGGATTCTGTTCAGCGAGCATCTTGCCTTGAAGTTACCTTTGTGTTATCTTGTCTGTGTGTTTAACAGGCCTGTGTTGGCAGTTGTAGAAGTAGAGGTCCAGGAAGTGGACGTAGATGCCCGGGAGAGAGTCTTCCAGGAAGTGTCATCTTTCCAAGGACCCTTAGATGCTACAGTGGTGGTAAACCTACAGTCACCAACCCTGGAAGAACAAAATGAGTTCCCTGAGGATTTGCGGGCTGAGCTTATGCAGACCTTAGGGAATTATGGGACCATAATTCTTGTCAGGTAAATACTGATGGAGGCTAAATCTATGTGTGTTGCCATAAGGCCCACGACATCCTAGGCCTCAGTAGAGGACCACTCTTTTTTTCTTGGCAAAGGCAAGACTTGACATGCCAGTACCTCCTATTGATTTTTTCCACCTCTCTCCATCTGTCTCTTGTTTTCTGCCTTCTCCTTTGCCATTCAGCCTATGATTAAGGGAGAAAACAGGACCATTTTCTTTTTTCCCATTTCTCCTCCCAAAAGTAGCATAGGACCCTTCTTGAGGCTTAAAAAAAAGATTTATAAGGAATAAGGTTAATAGGTTCTACAACAAGGTGAACAGGATGTTTAGAAACTTTTTGTGGTCTTAAGAAGGAGTTGTGGCCATACATACTGCCTCTAGAGAAGAATATAGACCTTTTGTTCTTTAGCTTCTTTTTTTTTTTTCAGTGAGGCAGCTGGGGTTAAGTGACTTGCCCAGAGTCACACAGCTAGAAAGTACTGTGTCTGAGGCCAGATTTGAACTCAAGTCCTCCTGACTCCAGGGCTGGTCCTTTATCCACTGCACCTCCTTGCTGCCCCACATACCCCATTTTTGTTCTAAAAATCTCAAAATCCCTGGAGATTCTCCCTTCCTGTCTGCTTTCTCTTCTACCTTCTCTTTCCTCCTGCCCTCTCTTCCTTGTTTTCCCCCTTTTCCCCTTCTTTTTCTCCTCCCCTTTCCTTTTCCCCTCATTTCTAGCTTCCTTCTCTCCCTCCACTCTCTATTGCTTTTTGCCTCCCTCCCTCTCCTCCTTGTTCTCCCCCTTTTCCCCTCCTTTTTCTCCCCCCTCACTTTCCTTCTCCCCTCATTCCTAGTTTCCTTCTCTCCCTCCCCTCTCTACTGCTCTTTCCCTTCCCGCCTCATTCTCTCCCATGTATCATCTCTTCCCTGAGAAATGATCCTCTGAAATCCAGGCTTGGGCCAGATATGTGATTTCATTGTAGCAGGACAATTTCTAGATGAAGAGATTTACTTTACCAGTACAGGTTGGTACCTACTCTGTAAACCTAACAAAATCTAGAGAATTATCTGGAGCAGTAAGTGTTTAAGTGATTTGATCAAGGTCGTGAAGACAGAGGCAAGACTTCACATCCAGGTCTTCTCTACTCTGAGGCTGTTTCTCCATCCCCTACACCATCTTGCCTTAAAAATCAAGGCTTGTAGTAAGGAAAGAAACTCTTGAACTGAAAGTACAAGTTGATAGAAAATGTTCCCCACTCATAAGGGCAGAGATTAACCTGGAAGCTGGTTCAGGAGCTAGTTCTGCTGTCTTTTTTTTTTTTTCCATCCTATAAGCTACTGCTATTTGTCTCTCTTCTTCCCAGGATCAATCAAGGGCAAATGTTGGTGACTTTTGCAGACAGTCGGTCAGCCCTTAATGTCTTGGATGTAGATGGTATGAAGGTAAGTCTCCCTGGATAGGCTCTATAGCCATGTGGGTTTCTGTGTGGGCTGTTTCCTCCCATTTTTCTTTCTACCTTTTGGGCTTATGAGTAAGTGATAGCTGTTCCCTCATCTCGTTATGAACAATGGCCCTGACTTTTTCTATTTGAGATCTAAAACTTAACAAAGGTTTATTAGCTGAGATTAAATGACTAACCCCAGGTCAGATTACTAAAACACATATTTTCCACTGAGCCACCTATGTGACCCTCACCTACATTTCTTCATATATGAGTCCCCTGAGGTTACTTTTGATGAGTGTGGTATATATGGAATGGTAGGAATTTGTTAGGTAAGAATAGGGGACAGCAATCCAGACATAAGGAACCATGTGAATGCCCCACTTATGTGCCTTCATTCACACAGTTCCTTAAGTGGAGCATACCATGCAGGTATATGGAGGGGATGTAAAGTTCCAGTTTGGCCAGCCTAGAGCTCACTGACAGAGGAGCAATGTAAGACAATATTGGGAAAATTGGATGGTACCTGCATTTTGGACAGCTTTGCACTCCCGGAGTAGAAACTTAAATTTTATTCAGACAATTGAAATTTGTTGAGCAGTCAACTTGATAAGCATTTATTAAACACTTAGCGCATGCCAGGCGCATATGAGAGGCAGGGGATACAAAGAGAAATGAAATGATCTTTATACAAGGACTTCACATTCTGTCAGGGGATCTATTCAGATGAGGTGATACAGGGTAATTTCAGGGAGGGTGCACTATTAGCTGACCTTCTTTTGAATCTCACATGGGTTCAAAGTCCTCATGTAGGAGTTAGCTGAGCTGAAAATTGAAGGAATCTAGGGGTGCCAAGAGGCATGGAGAAGGAAGATGGAATATTATGTGTGAGGGACACCACATAGGCCCATTTTGACTGAACCTTAGACCCAGTGACGTGGAGTAAAAGGTCATAAATCTTGACAGATAGTCTGAAGCCAGATTGTGAAGGGCTTTAAATGTCCAACAGAGGAATTTGCATTTTTTTTTTATCTTAAAGGCAACAGGAAACCATTGAAGTTTTTTGAGCAGGGTCAGGCCTGTGATTTAAAAAGATCATTTTGGCAGCTGTATGTAGGAGGGATTAAAGAAGGTGAGACTAAATAGAAGGCTATTTCAATAGTCCAAGTAGGCAGTCATGAGGATCTGGATAGAGTTGGGGAGGCGGGGGGGGGGGGTTGTGATGGAAGGGATAGAGAAAGGTGCTAGAAAAATTGGCAAAGTAAAGATGATAAAATTCAACAACAGACCGACTATGGTAAGTGAGAGAAAAATCAAAGATAACACCAAATTTCAAACATGGGAAACTAATTGGTGGTGCCATGGACATAAATAGGAAAGTCATTGGAGACGAAGGTTTTTGAGGAAAGATAATTTGCATTTTTAGACACGCTGACCCACTGATTAATGGGATATCCAAGGGAAGCTATGCAGTATACTGTCTGAGTCGCAAGTCTGAAGCTTGGGGATAAGGCCAGGACTGGAGATAAATATTTGGCCATCACTTGCACAGACATGCTGCTCCAAGATACGGTAATAAATGAGATTATGAAAGGAGAGAGAATAGTGGGAAGAAGAAAACAGGATAGAGATCTAAATCTTGTGGACTCATCTAAGTCCACATGTCTGGAGGGGAAGAGAGGCTGACAGTCGAGACAGAGGAATGGTTACATAGAGATATTGGAGAGGATCCAGGAGTTTGGTATCTCTAAAATGAAAAAAGAAGCCAGAAGAGGGACATGGTCAGTAGCCTCATGTGTTGAAGAAGACAAAGATGGCTAGGATTGAGAAACAGGCATTTGGCTATAAGAAAGACATTGCTGACCTTTGAGATAAGAGTTCTGTATTATTCTGTGAACTGGTGAGGTCATGTAAGGTTGAAGTAAAGAACTCCCCTTTCATGTGCTTGACAACTAGTGGATCAGGAGTGACAGCTAACAGCAACAATAACACACATTCATATTTTACCGCAAGGTTTGCCAAGCACTTTACATCGTAGATTCAGGGATGGGAGAGAGAGCATCTAGTCTAGTCTCCTCATTTATTGTCGCCATCTTAACAGGAGAGGAAACTGAGGCTTGAAGTGGTTAATTCTTGACCCAAGAGGGAAAACAAGAGGCGACACTGAGTCAAGGCAGGATTCATAAATTAACCAAATCTAACATGGGGGAAGAGAGTTCCTGATAACAGGATCTTATTGTTCAGTAGTTCTCAATTGTGTCTACCCTTCGTGACCCCATTTGGGGTTTTCTTGGCAAAGATACTAGAGTGGTTTGCCATTTCCTTCTCCAGCTCATTTGACAGATGAGGAAACTGAGGCAAGCAGGGTGAAGTGACTTGCCTAGGGTCATGCAGCTGGTAAATGTCTGAGGATAGACTTGAACTTGGGAAGATAAATCTTCCTGACTCTAGGCCTGGCACTTTATCAACTGTGCCACCTGGTGGCCCAGAGCAGTAGTCATGTAAATCATACTTCCATATTAGTCATATGAATGAAAACATAGACCAAAAAAAAAAAAAGTATGCTTAGATCTGTATGCCGATTCCATCTATATGCCAAAATAACTCTTCCAACATGTTTCATCATAAGTCCTTCAGAGTTATCTTGGATCATTATATTACTGAGAATTGCTACATCATTCATAGTTGATTATCATACAATGTTGCTGTTACTGTGTACAGTGTTCTCCTGTTCTGCTCATTTCACTTTGTATCAGTTGGTGTTGAGTCATTCCAGGTTTTTCTGAGAGCATCTTACTCATCATTTCTTATAGCACAATGGTATTCCATTATAGTCATATACCATAACTTGTTTAACCATTTCCCAATTGATGGGAATTTCCTCAATTTCCAATTCTTTGCCACCAGAAAAGAGCTGCCTTAAATATTTTTTATATGTGTAGGTCCTTTTCCTTTTTGTTTGGATCTCTTTGGGATCCAGATTTGATAGTGGTATTGCCGGATCAAAGAGTATGCATGGTTTTATAACCCTTTGGGCATAGTTCCGAAGTGGTCTACAGAATGGTTGAATCAGTTTGCAACTCCATTAATAGTGCATTACTGTTCCAATTTTCCCACATCCCCTCCAACATTTGTTATTTTCCTTTTCTGTCTTGTTAGCCAATCTGATAGGTGTGAGGTGGTACCCCAGAATTGTTTTAATCTGCATTTCTCCAAACAATAGTGTAAATCAGGGTTTCTAACCCTGGGATCTGTAAACTTGGGTTTTATTTTTATTTATTTTTTTATTTTTTTAGGCAGTTGGGGTTAAGTGACTTGCCCAGGGTCACACAGCTAGTAAGTGTCAAGTGTTTGGTCTGAGGCCGGATTTGAACTCAGGTACTCCTGACTTCAGGGTTGGTGCTCTATCCACTGTGCCACCTAGCTGCCCCTTGGTTTTTATTTCAATGACAGTTCTTCAACATTATGTATGCGCTTTATGCAGTTAAAAAATTGTTCTGAAAAAGAGTGTATAGCTTTCACCAGATGACCAAAGGAGTCCATGACACAAGAAAGGTTAAGAATCCTTGCTCTGACGCTGTACACAGTAACAGCCACATTGTGTGATGACTAATGTTGATAGACTTAACCCATCTCAGCAATACAAGGATCTAAGACATCTCCAAAGGCCTTGTGATAGAAAATGCTATCCACCAAGAAGAAAGAACTATGGAGTTTCAATGCGGATCGAAACATACTATTTGCTATTTTTTTCTTCTGTTTTGTTTTATTTCCTCTTTCTTGTGGTTCTTTCTATTGGTTCTAATTCTTACTTACAACATCACTAATGTGAAAATATGTTTAATAGGAATGTATATGTATAGCCTATATCAGATTGCGCACCGTCTTGGCGAAGGAGGTGAGAAGGGAGAGGAATAAAAATTTAAAACTTAAAAGCTTATGGAAGTGATTGTTAATTCAAAATAAACTATTTAAAAAAAAAAAAGAATCCTTGCTCTACAGGATGATTTCAAAACCTAGAAAGACTTTCATGAACTGATGCAGAGTGAAGTGAGCAGAACAAGGAGAACATTGTACATAGTAATGGCAAAATTGTACAATGATCAATTGTGAATGACTTAGCTGTTCACAATCGCAAAGGACTCATGATGAAAAATGTTATCTGCTTCCAAAGAAAGAACTGATGGAGTCTGAATACAGACTGATTCATACTATTTTTCACTTTCTTTTGGCTCAAGTTTTCTTCCACCAAATAACCAATATAGAAATGTTTTACATGATTGCACATGTATAACCTATATCAGATTGCTTACTATCTCAGGGAACGGAGCAAGGAGGAATGGAAAGAGGGAATTTGGAACTCAATATTTTAAAAAAAGTTAAAAATTGTTTTTACATGTAATTGGGGAAAAATAAAATACTCCATAAATAATAAAAAAGAATCCTGATTTAGTATGACACATTTGTGATAAAATCACTTAACCTCTATCTGCCCCAGTTTTCTCAGCTAGAAAATGGGCTAATTTAAGCATCTTCCATTTAGGGTTGTTGTGAGGATAAAAACAAGATGTTTGCGAAGCACTTAGCACAGTGCCTGACACAGGGTAGGCACTTAATAAATGCTTATTCCCTTCCAGCTTTCACTAAAAGGAGCATGTTTAAAATCTCCCGCTTTTTCAGGTTAAAGGCAGGGCAGTGAAGATCAGACCAAAAACAAAAGATTGGCTAAAAGGTCTTCAAGAAGAAATCGTACGGAAACGGGATAGCATCATATCCATGTCCCCCACTGTCAACTCCTGTCTGTTAGAAGAAAACTTTGACTTCTCCAGTTTGGACTACGAATCAGAAGGTTAGCAGCTATCCTGTGAGCCTCCCTGTGGGCAGTGGTGGAAAAGGAAAAGTAAAAAATCCCAACTTTAGAATTTGAAGTTAGAATAGAGTCGAGAAGTAAAGAGTTTTTTTGAAAAGTTCTCTCTTGGGGGTCATTCTTAATTCCTTAGCGATAGACACAGTCACTGTCCACGTGTAGGAGTTGGGTTATATGCATAGACCCACCTTGGAGGATTCCAAAAGCCATGTTGAGATTCACTTGTTTGGAGCTGTAGGAAGGGTATATGACAATTCAATGGTCACAACAGTCAATACTGTACCAGTTTCAAATGTGGTGTGTGTTCTGGAGGTTTCCTCAAACTGCGTGCGCATAGAAAACCTGCCTTAACATTGAAATGAGCTCTATAGCAAAGAGGGAAATGAGCTTCTTTCATCTTAGGGATGGTTTTGTTTTCTCTTTGCAGGAGACATTCTTGATGAAGACGAGGACTATTTGATCGATGAGCAACATCCCTCCTTCCTCACTGACACAGAACCGTCAGCAGACGATTATTTGGAAGCCCCGGGCTCTTCCACGGCAGGGGCACCTCCCAGCAAGTCTCCAGCATTGACTAAAAAGAAATCTCGCCCCTACAAAGGTAGCTTGGACCTTTCTGTCCCGCCCCCCAGGACAGTCTGGTCTTGGGTTATAGTTTCCCTATCTCAGGCAGGCATCTCCTAATTTCAGAGAGTAAAATGCCAAAATAACTCTTCCAAAACAGTTTCCCACTTAATACATAATGTCAAAGTCATAGTAGATAAATGCTGTTGTGCTGTCCTTATACGTACATACTGTATATGTATAATCTGGGTGTATACATCTACATTTGGGGTAGAGAAGAATCAGATAATTTCATAAAGTTCAGGTTTTAGTGTTCAGACTATTTGAAATTATTTCATAAACAACATTAGCTGTCACAGTAATAAAAGTTTAGACAGTGGTGAGCCCTAAAGGATGAGTATATAGGTTCAGCTATTGTAATGGTCATTGTGTACCAGAATCCCTTTGTGGGAGGTGCTGAAAATTGACCATGGAGGCAAAGTCAAGGTGATATTACTTCTTTTATTTTTTAATTTTTTATTTTTTGTCTAAGCAATGGGGTTAAGTGACTTGCCCAGGGTCACACAGCTAGTAAGTGTCAAGTGTTTGGTCTGAGGCCGGATTTGAACTCTGGTTCTCCTGACTGCAGGGTCGGTGCTCTATCCATTTCGCCACCTGGCTGTCCCGTGATATACTTCTTAAGGGAAGTTTCTGCAGTAAATGTAAAGAGATGTTCACACCTCCCCAGAGGAGCAGCAGGGGTTCCTTGTGGACTCTTTCAGATTTCATAAATGTGTAGGGGATTCTGTCCATTTTCCATTCAGTAGGACTTTTACACCCTTAACTGGAGATACAGACATTACTAAAGACATGGTATTCCTGAAAAAAGAGGCTTTTTTTTCCCTCAATGTAACATTATTCATCCAAGAACACATCAGTTTGTTTGTTCATTTATTTATTTATTTATTTAGGAATGTCTCTGTGTCAGATAAAGAACCATATTCAGGTGGAGGAGGCTGTTGAGGTCTTGATTCTGTTAGGTAGGTTGCCATCTGGTGAAACTATCTATGATATGGCCTTGATGCCGTTGAGTGTTTAATGGGAAAATAGCGACTTTTGTGTATTTAATTACACCCCTCATCTAGATAAAGAAATTGAGCTTCTTTCCCCAGCTTTAGCTGAGGTACATAGAGTTCAAAATTAAGCTGTCATGTTCAAGAGCCTAGCAATATGAGGCAGCTAGGTTGCACTGTGGTTAGAGCATTGGGCCTGGAGTGAGGAAGACCTGAGTCCAAATCCAGCCTCAGACTTCATAGCTCTGTGATCTTGGGCAAGTCACTTAACCTCTGCCTGCCTCTGTTTCCTCAGTTGTAAAATGGGGATAATAATAACCCCTACTTCCCAGGGTTGTTGTGAGGATGAAATGAGATATTGGTACAATGCTTGACACGTAGTAGGTACCCTATAAATTCTTGTTCCTTCCCTGTGTGGAGGAAAGGAACTTAAATTTATTTTGGATTTTATGCCCTATGCAATGAGGCAGAAGGGGTATCTCTCCCATATTGTCTTAGCTCAATCAAGTGTCTAAATTCCAAATACCAAGCCCTGATGAAAACTATTAAGTTACTGGCTTAGACTCAACAGAGACAGCAGGAACATTAAACATTTCTGCCTGGCAAATGACTGAGAATTTCTTTAGCTTCTTGAAAATGACCATTTTGGGAGTAAGTCCTGGTTTTCAGCAGTTTTTGCAACACTCTTCTTTGTGGTGAACTATTGTTCCTTCCAAACTGCAACAACTGTATTTCCAAAACTCTAAATCTCTGGTATATTTGCCAAACTAACTTCATCCTTGGTTCACTGAATGTTCCAAGCAGGCATTGATACCCATCCCCATGCCACCTTCCCTTCCTTCCTCCCTCCTTCCCTCCCTCTCTCCCTTCTCTGCCCCCTCCCCCCCAAAAAAGGGGGGGGAGGGACAGGTACAATCACTTATCCTACAGGAATGCTGACTTTCTACAGCTGGCTTTCTCTATGTCAGATTAAGCCTTTTCTCCAAATGACCTCACCCTCCCTTTTCTCCAACCTCTATTACCCCGCTTGTAAAAGGAGCTGCCATTTTGACCCTTTTGACATTCTTCGTGTTCCGCCATGTCCTCCAGATGATGCTGACCTGGCAGAGTTAAAGCAGGAGCTGGAAGCTGTTGGGGACTTCCGCCATCGTTCTCCAAGCAGGTCTCTGTCTGTTCCTAACAGGCCTCGGCCACCTCACCCACCACAGAGACCCCCACCTCCAAGTAAGACTTCACTTGCTTTTACTTTGCCACAATGCCTGCTGGGAATACTTGCTTCCATGTGACCACTGAAAAATAAAATCACTGAATCCAGGTATCTTTCGAACTATCTGTTTTTGCACAATAAGTTGGCTTATTTTCCTTCTCCTCCTCTATTCTGAAACTACTAAAGAGTACTGCTGTTGAAGCCAATGCCACTTTAGCTACCTCTGGGATAGCACAATGCATTTCCAGGAGTAACTGAAGGGATTGATTTTTCAGAACTGTTATTCATTCTAGCCATTTTCGCTTTTAAGCAAGAATCACGACCAGCAGGGAATTTCCTTCTGTTTAAAGTTCCGGCTAATTGATTATCTTTCCCCACCCATCTCGTCACACGAGGTCAGACTTTGTCTGTCTCCCTCATTTCATATGCTCGCTGCGCACCTTTTCACTTTGTTCAAATTGTGTAGTCCTGGTAAAGAAGGAAATCACTCGGAGAGTACCCTATTTAGTAGTGTCACATTGTAAAATAGATCAGGTAATCCCAGCCCTGCTACTATTTGTGTCCATGGGCAGTCTCTGAGCTTCAGTTTCCTCATCTGTTAGATTAGATAGATAACCTTTAACATGCCATCCAATTCATCATGTGTGGTCCTATGTCATTTACACAAGTAGTACTGTACGCTCACACTTGTGACAAGACAGCCTATAATTCAGCATTGTCATTGTCTTCCAACAGTATCATTCTAGTAGAGAAGTGGCTGCTAAAATCCTCTAGTGAAGACTAGAAAAACATGTCACTTGATATGGTTCTAGTAGTCTTCTTTGGCTTTCTAAAATGACTCCTTTGCTCGTAATACTACTTTTTACTTTCTGAAAATACAATTTTGCCTTGCCTTTTTCTGTCTTATGTTTCTCCTCTTCTGATTTTTTTTTTTGAGGGAGGCAGTGTCATTTTTGTTTATGTCCTTTTTAAAAAAATAAGACATAGACTTTCATATTCTCTGACTTCATTATTGGATTCCCACTGGCCTTTGTTTATCCCAAAGCAATCTCAGTTGCAAAAGGAAACTGAACACAAGACTTTAAAAAAGATAAAGTTTTGAATTTAAATTCAAAATCAATTCAGCAAATACCAAATGATAATATAACTTTTCTTTTTTTGTTTTAAAGAAATTCAAACCATACACTGAGAAGTTAAACTTTCCAGTAGGTAGTTAGTACCCATTCTAGCTGAATTATAGTAATCTATGACTGAATGAAAAAGGGGAAATCACTGTCAAGTGACTGTGATACATTCTATGTCTATGAATGCTTTTTAAGTGCCAAATAAGTAATATTACGCAAAAATATCTTGCTTCTAGTTTTCTAGACATCACTCTTGTTAGGAAATTCTCTTAAGGGCTCATTGGACCTTTCATCAGCCACTGGGACACTGACTGAGGTTTGAGGTTGTGCCTTTTTTTTTTTCTTCCAGCTGGTTTAATGGTGAAAAAGTCTGCTTCTGATGCATCTCTTTCCTGTGGCACTCATGGGCAATATTCCATCTTACAGACAGCTAAGCTTCTTCCAGGAGCACCTCAGCAGCCAGTGAGTTCTTCCTTTTTCTCTGTCCAAAATGGTAAAATTCCAGTTCCCAAGGCTCTTATACCTTGTGTCTCACTCCTGGGCTGAGATGAGATTATCTTTAGTTCATGAAAGTTTAAAATTCTTATGTTTTTAATGCAATAATCATGCTAGATACCTCCTTGATGCAAGATACTGTGCCAGATTTTAAAAGCAAAGACATATTTTCTTCCCTCCCTCTTCCAAAAAAAACCCCCAAAAAACAAACCCAACCCATTCCAATGTACCACAAATAGTGGGGTTTTTTTTCATGTGGGCCTTTAAAAAGTTTGAGTTTAAAAAGCTGTTTCTTGTTTGCTTCTAAAAAGAAAAATATACCCTAGAATGCTAAGTTAGTTCAAGGCTGCCATTTGTATAATTGCTTTGTAGTTTTTGCAAACTCATTGCTGCTTCCCTTCTACTAACTGACATAAAAATGGAGGACTGATCGCTTTAAAACCCCATATTCACTCAATTTTGGAATGACTTGGCATTAGCTCTAGCTTTTACCCCTTTATTTGTTTTATTTGTGGATGCCTAGCATTTTAGAGTAGAGCCCAACAATAGGAAAATCTAGAAATCTGACAAATGTTTTCTTTTGTATTCATTCAACAAACATTAAATGACCACTCTGTGTAGAGCACCATGCTATCTAGGGGCTAGAGAAGACATAAAGATCAGATAACACATATCTATGTCCATATGGAATTTATAAAGTCAAGTGGGGGGGTGAGAGGGATAGCATACATACACAGATGACTAATAATATATGCTAAATGCAAAAACAAAAAGTTACAAATTTAAGGCTATGTGAGGTCCAAGGTGGAGAAAGGCAGTTATCAGTAGTGATATCTTGGAATGCTTCATGGAGGTTGCATTTGAACTTAGTTTTCAACTGAGTAGGATTTCAGTAAGCAGGAGGAGGTGGGCAGGGGCTAAGACATTCCAGCTTTATTCTATAGGCAATCAAGGAGCTACTGAAGGGGAAGGATTTTAAGCAGAGACATAACCTTATCAGATTTATGTATAAAGAAATTTTTTTTTCTTGAAAGGATCAATCAATAAGGACTTGGGGGTACATATGGTGTATATATATCATATACATGGTATATATGTGGTAACTGAATCTGTTCAGGTTTAACAGGTGACATTCAGTGTGTTCTGCTGTGGAGATTTTGTCTACAAGGATTACTTATCTCCTTTTCCTCTTCTGTTTATCCGGAAGCCTAAAGCCAGGACTGGGATAAGTAAACCGTATAATGTCAAACAGATCAAAACCACCAATGCTCAGGAAGCCGAGGAAGCCATTCGGTGCCTCATGGAAGCAAAAGGAGGTGAGTGGAGTGGCCCACTAGGTTTTGAAATCTTTAGCCAGCCACAAGCCTTCAGTTTCCTTTTTCTCCTTCCAACCAGAAACTAGGGTCTGAGAAAGAATTGCATTTCCCTTTCGGATATGAAATTAAGTATTCCCTAATATCCTTGGTTTTCTCTAAAATTCCACTCAAGATTCCACTTTTGGTACTACCGAGTTTGTTTTTTGGCCATTTCTGGTCTCTTTTTTCTCTTGAAAAGAATATACAGCACTCAAAAATCCTAGTATATCGCATGAAGCCTTCATAATAGCAGTATGGGAAGGAGAGCTTCAAATAAACAAAAATGAATTTAAGAACAGTTGGTGATGCAAGGCAGTTAATTCATTCTGCTGGTTCTGTAGTCATCAGGTACTGGTGGTTTCATGTGACATTTAAGACATAAAGCTGCTCTTTTGAGTCACCCCTGAGAATAACTGGACAACACAGACTCTCATCAGTCTTTTCCTAGGTCTGTAATCCCACCTGGAGTTTCACCATCACTTTTTCCCATTAATTGTATTTTGTTATTCTCAGACTGAAATGGTTACATTTTACATTGGTGTCTCTGATTTCATTCTTCCCTGTGCATTTAGTTTACGTTTACCATCTAGATTTACAAATCCACAAAGAAATGTTTTGTTGTTGTAAAACAACAACAAAAACCCTTTTAAAAGTTGATGCTGTGTAGAAGTAATTCCATTCACAGGAGATAGGAATCTTTTCCAGTACCTTCATATCTGCCTCTATTCTAGGAGGTCAGTGTAAACAGCTGAGGCCAAGCTTTAGGCCAACAGCAAATGCTTAGAATCCTTTCTAGCAGAGAAGCTTAGGCTATTCGATCTCCAACGTACTGAGTCATAGTAGGCCAAGCTGGTCACGTGTCTGTACTAAATCAGCAGGGTGGTGAGCCTCAAGGAGTCGGGAACCACCATGCTGCTTGAAGAGGGGCCGCATGGCCCAGATTGGAAATGGAGCTGGTTCAATCTCCTGTCCCTGACTGCTCAGGAGAGAGACCTTCATTTGTTCAAACATGCTGTTGTTCTGTTTCAGGAACACAAGAAGAAACACTAAATGCAGTTTTCTTAAGGAACCAAGTGTCTACCAAACCACAGCCCTTATCTAATGTATCCAAGCCAGGGTCTTCTCAGACAACCCAGCTCCTCCCCCATCGACCCGCACCTAGAGTTCCTGTGATTAAGAAGCCAACTCTTCGAAGGACAGGAAAAGTAAGATGCTGACAAAAGAAACTTGCTATTCCTTCCTTTAAGTGTTAGAGGATAGAGAATGGGGGAAGGTGGATTTATTTATTTATTTTGTTAGGGATATATTTTGTAATCACAAACCAGTTGAATTTGAGTCCTTCTCCATTATCCAGTTCAAGAATCCAAGATATAAACAGACCTCCAGGAAAAGTTTTCACAATATTGTCATTTCTATCCTGGGTGACTCCCTCCATGCCCCATCTTTTTCTCTAGATGAGTCAAAAAAAAAAAACAACCAAACCTCAAAAAACATACAGTGTACTCTCCTCCACCAATCCACAGCTGCGATGAGATGAGTTTTATAAGGGTCCTCAAGCTCCTCAAAACAAAGGAAGTTGTGGACAGTCCTGAGTTCCTCGGTTTCCTGTATTCTCAGTATGCACATTCCTGAGTGTTGACACGCACAGATTTCGTTTCTTGATTGCAAAATGATTTATCACAGATAGGAATGTTCCCGGGCAAACTCTGGCCTGTGGCCTGGGGACACTGGTCAGACAGCTCTTATTGCCGCTTCTTTTGCAGATTGTCTTTTGCTCTCACTCCCGAGCTTCTCCACCTTGCTTACTGCTTCAGAGAAATGAATTTGTAAGGACAGTAGCAGCACAGAGACTTGCACCCATAGAGTCATCTGGATCCCCCGTTTGATCTCAGAATGTGCTAGTTAACCGGACATTTGGTAAACACCGGCCTAGCCATCATTGCAATCCATCCCTCACCCTCTGCCATTTCTTCACCTTTGTAGAGAATAGAAGTGATTTTGGTGCCATATACTTTAGCTTGCCATCTCCTTTCTTGGTCACTAGCTGTGCTGTGCTTTGGCTTATCATCTGTTCATCCTTCTTTCTTTCTCATCCTCTTCCTCAGATGTCTCTATTCTCTTCTTAAAAAAAAAAAAAAAAAAGATCAGCATTGTGTCTACATATCCAGGCTGCCACAGGGGAGTTGCAATAAAATACTCTCAGAAAAGTTGAGGGTTTTTTTTCTCCTAAGGGTCCAAAGGAAATGCCAACAAGACTGTTGTGACATTGGCATTCACAGTGGAAAGCATGACTCGTTTAGCACAAATAGCCTGTTTAATGTGTGTGATTATTTTGAAGCATAAGCCAGGAAGTAAAGTTGACATGTAAAGTTTATATATTCACGATCTTTTTTAAAATACATGCATGACTCAAAATAGCTGTGACATCAGTGAGATGAGTAAAATCCTTTAGCCTGCTTAGTGCCATCCCACTCAGGTATAATATTAATCCACTAATAAGAGTCTTCATGTTGTTCAGAGTAAAGAAAAAATATCCACCGAAAAAGAGGAATGATTTCAGAAGTATTTATTTTTAGCAGTAAGTCTGTAATCCCTAGTGTGGCACACTGGAAAAGTTTGCCCCCATCCATTCAGCATGACCTTTGGTTTCATCATTTCCATCCCTGCTGGATGAACTGAACCTGCCCTTACTCCTAGGTAGCTGCCATTTTTGTTTCCCTGCCCAATTCTTTCTTGTTTGGCTCATCCCCATCCCCATTTCCGGCATGCCAGTCATTCTCAACATTTTGATGTTAGAATGTTAGTTCATTCCCACCTCTGTTCTTTTTTCCCTACGAGTGTCACATGACTCTGAATTTCGAAGTTTCATTTACATATTTGCTTACTGATCTCCATTGTGTTTTCTTCAGTCTTTATCCCCAGAAGAGCAGTTTGAGCCTAGTGTTGAAAGCACCACTCTAGTGGCGCCCCCTCGAGTTGCTCCTGTCCCCAAACCAAGAACACTGCAGCCTGGGAGAACTGTCGAGAGAAGACTGAGTGGGGAAGTGCCTGCTGACGGAGATGCCACGGTGTCCCCACCTTTGGAAACTGCTTCCCTTGTTCCCAAGGTTCCCCCCAGGAGGAAGAAGTCGGCCCCAGCAGCTTTTCACCTGCAGGTTCTGCAGGGCAACAATTTGCTCCTCCAGGACGTGACTTGCTGTAGCGGGAACAACAACCACCACCACAATGACTCTCACCCTTGGGCCGGCGACCAGCCTGACTCAGGCCCACTTGCTTCACAAGCAGACCTTCTTGGCACTTTACCAGGGCCCAGCCTACATGCCGACAGTACAAAGGCAGCAAAGACAGAGGCAGCCACCCTTCTTGGTGAGCATCAGGACCCCTTCCTGAGCCTCCTCCACCACCCAAAGATATTGAACACTGGCTGGTTTACTAAGAGTGCTGAGCCTTTGGGTACAGTCACCCTGAATCTGGAAAGGGAACCCCCCAGCCCAGCACAAGTGAGTGTTCCAGCTGCTAAGGTGGGACCTTCACCAGCCCACGGACACAAAGACTTTGGACACTGGGTTATATTCAATGATGAGGAAGACCAGAGGACAGCATTGCAGCTGTTTGATCCACTGGCGAAAACATGACAAAAAGACCTTTACAAACACTCACTGCCTTGTAAAGTTGTGTGTCTTTTTCCCCCTCAACATATCATTCACTGTAAATCCCAATAAGAAACTCCCTCTATGTCAAATGGGGACTTTTTCTTCTTCTGTTTAAACAGTACATTGGAGAAAGTATAAGTGTTTATTTGGTCTTACAGAATTTTCTGAAAATAGTTTATCTTTAATCAGTAGGATCAATTGTCATTCCTCCACCTTAGCCACTGAGAAAATGCTTTGTTGCAGGTTTGGGCATGTTGGGTTATTTTTTCTCTTTGTGAACTTTCCTTTTTTCTCACTCTTGACTTCCCCACCCCCTAAAAAAATGTCTCATTGCATGTTTTTTTTGTTTTTTTTTTTGGAGAGAGAAACTGCAAATCTAATGGGTATTTTGCTCCAGGGTATGATTTCTCTCCTTGAATATGGACTGCATGTTACAAGTCACAAGATACTTGTGTGTTTTCTGTATAAATTAGCTGACATAATGGTACCAGATTGCTCACCAGTACCTTTAAACTGGCCTTGCTTAAACCGTCAGCCTTCAGTCAACTAATTTGTTGAAAAGCCCCAAGACCAAAGTGGTTGAAAACATGTCAAAGGCAGTGTTGGAAGAGGTAAGCAAAAGTGAGCCAAATGCCCAAATATACATTTTGTTGATCCTGTGTCATAAGATTCTTGTCCACATGCATAATACTGTGGATTTACATTGAGCCTATGTCTAGTGTTTTAACACTAGCTCAAATTGACTAAAAAAAAAAAACCAAAACACTTGCACCATGACCTATGTGATATATAGTCCTTAAACTGCTGCAGATCCTTGGCATGTGTTTTTAAATTATGTCTTTATACTACATACCTAGTATACCACATAAAACCTCACTAATCTTTTTCTCATATATTCCACAAACAGAATAAGCACAAAATGAATAGCTTTGTTTAGTGATTGTGCACATTTGAAAGTCCACGTTATCCTGAGCTTTCTATCCAGAGTTTTCTAGAGGGACAGTACCACATGCCCCATCATCAAACAACCTCTAAGACAAAACTTCTTTGTTCTTTTAGGTGTCTTTTTCTTTTTTTTCATGTGTGTATGTGTTCTAGCTTTTTTCCCCGCCAGCTCCAAAATTACATTGATTTCTGGCTCTCTAAACCATACTGAATGTGGTAGGAGTGTTTCTGTTTTTAAACTGTTAGGCCTGAGTTGCTCTGCTTTTCGCTTGGAGCTGATCAGATTTTCTTCATGTGGAATCCATTGGCCACTCGGGGTAAATAGCCACGTGTACAGAGACACAAATGAATACCACTTGTTTACTCAGGTTCAGCCTAGATGACTTACAGGTAAGGTTAAACCCTACTTTAGAGATGGTATAAGAATAAGACACAGTTTAGAATGAGAGCAGTTGCTAGTGACCTTGGTTCTCAAACACTATTGAGTTTCCCAAAATTCTTCATTTTAATTCACTTTAAGTTTTAAAGAATAAACATGGTGTTATACCACTTTAAGGAGTTAAGGGAGGAAAACTTCAAACCAAACAATGACAGCACGTTACAATCCTCAAAAGTCTGAATGTTTTAGCTCCAGGACACCCAGAGCTGGTAGGTAGTGTGTTAAGAGGATAAAACAACACAGTATCCTATTTATTTTCAAGCAGAGAATTTTGGCCTTTTGGTTCTTTGAGATGCCTTGAATATTTAATCATTCTTCTATATTACCTACAGAACCAGGATTCAAGGGATGGCCAAGGATGTCCTCTTCTACCTGTATTTTTTTTTTTTTTAGGGATTCCCCCTTTCCTCTGCCCCCTTTCTCAAATACTTGGTTGTAATGAAGGTGAGTAGGACCAGGCTGTTCATAACCATGCCATTTTCCTTCTTACCACAGCCAGAGTCTGAGTTTTGAGAATGGCTCTCTTTAATGCCCAGTAAATTAATACTAGCCCACCTCTCTTTTATCTCGAGTCCGTTTTCAGATGCAATGGACATGTTGGGACCCCCAGCTTATCAAATGATATCCATGTGGAAGTTGAAAGCACTCCGATGTGTATCTGCTACAACCCTGTGCTGTGAAGCAGACGGGCTGCATATGAATTATCTTCATTTGTTACTGGCTAGGAGATTGAGGCTGGAAAGTTAAATTATCTCAGGACGAATGAGGGCTTGAACCAGAATCCAGATCTTCTGAGTCTTGGCTCAGTGTTCTTTCCAAAAGGGGTATATTGCTGACCTTTCAGCTCAGCAATCTGCTAAAAAAAAAAAAAACTGCGAAGGAAAAAGCCAAGGAGTTAAAGTTTGAAAGAAGTTAAATGTGATGTGATTGGGGTTTTTTTTTTTAAAGTTACTTGTAAACAGAGGAAAAAAATTTTTTTTTAAAAGATATAGAATAGCAGATGGAACTGACAGATGAAAGGAAAATAGAAATTGTGCAAGTGTTAGCAGAGAGTAGATTGTGAGTTGATAGAATATACGATAAGTTATCCCACCCTACGGTTTCATTTTTAAAACTGGCAGTTTATATATAAATTGGTTGATATGTATGTGTGTATACGTACATATACATATACATGTATATATAAATGGTGTCTTCCCTGCACTGGAAGCAGAAATTGAATGATAATCTAGGTTCTTGGTCTTTGGTATGTCATGGAGCCCTTTAGTAGTGTGGTGAAACCTCAGAATAAGAAATCCTTAGAATAATGTTTCATAGGATTACAAAGGAAAACAATTACACCGAAATAAAGATGTAACATTTTTTCTACCAAATTCACAGACCCAGTTTAAAACCCCTGATTCCACGCTGCACTATGGAGAATTTACTTCTATAACTTTGCTTTTTAGTTTTTCCACTAAAATGGTCCTACGAAACCTGATTACTGTCAGTCTGCTACTTGTAATACAGATGGTTTGAAAAGCTATAGGTTACTACGGAGTTATTCAGGTACCTTGAAAATTTAGCTTTGCCTCTGTCCGTATTCTCTGATGCCTATTGGGTTATGGTACTGTCTTCTGAAATACATCACAGGATCAATTTAGAGCTAAAAGAGAGCTAGAGTCCACGTAGTCAAGCCTCCCCTTCATTTTATATGTGAGGAAATGGAAGCCCAGAGTGGTCAAGCGACTTCCCAAGGTAGGTCTCACTGGGGGCAAAGGACAGGTGAAGCCTTGATTCAAACCCAAGTCTACAGACTCAAAATTCAGTGTTCTTTCCATAGTACAATGTTATTTTTTTTTTCTGCTAAGACTCACATAAATATGGTTGAAATAAAGACCATTTATCCCTGTGAAGGTTTTGGAATAGTTGCTGCTGCTGAAACATTGTTAATAAAAGCACTGCCAGATATACACATCCATCCAACCCAAGGTAATTTATTAAAGTATTTTCTCCATAATAATGCATCAAGTGTGTTGAGAAAGGAATTAAGCAGATGATTTACTGAGTAAATTGTAACCACTTAGCAGTTGAAAATCTGTGATGTTTTGTTTGAAGTGGATTTTTTTTTTGTATTCAAGTTGTAAATATTGTCTATTAAATGTTTCTTTTAAAAAAAAAACCCACAAAACTAACAGTTGAATAATTCATACTTTCAGACAGAAAACCTTTGGAAATCTTCAATTGTCAGCTTTGGCTGTCCTAGTCCAACCTGAACATGCAGATAACATAGCCATTTGCAAACCATATGACAAATAGTTTAATATAAAAGGAGAAAATAACCTATTCAGAAAAAGCTGAAAAGGAAGCAAGTATTTGTACTGCCTTGACAAACTTATACAGACATTATATCAGGAAAAACTTTAAGTTAGCAGTTACTGTTTAAGTAGAGCAAGAATGGAACTCCTTTCCAAACAAAGTTGTTGGCGAGACATGGTTTGAGTGTGCATTACAGCCTAGAGAGAGAGGAGTGGAAAGGCTCACTCACATCAGAGTCTTTCCTGTCCTATGTCTGTCTGCATGGGGCCCATGTATTTCAGTAGTAGGAACCTAAACCATTCTCCTCATGGCTGATTCTTCTTGAACAATACACAAGGGCAGCCTATAACAAATACTTGTGTAAGTCGTTCCAGTCGTGCCCAACTCTCCACAACACGGTGCAGCAAAGATCACCACTGCTGGGATTTTCTTGGCAAAGATACTGGAGTGCTTTGCCATTTCCTTCTCCAGTGGATTGAGGCAACAGAGGTAAAGTGACTTGCTCAAGGTCACACAGCTAGTAAGTGTTTGAGGTCAGATTTGAACTCAGGTCTTCCTGACTCCCCACCCAGCGCTCTATCCACCCAGCCACCTAGCTGCCACTTTAATCAACAGATTAAGGATTAAACAGATTAAGGAATATTTTGATGCTACCATGTTTGCCTTTCACTTTGATTTATGACAAAAGTACTTCATGCTTGGAGCCAATAAGATTATTCAAATCAAATTGCCATATTTAAAAGAGTTGCATTCTGTGACTCAATGCCTCCGTTTAACTCACTTGCCTTATGAAGCAATTACAAAGTCCCTGAAGTGAAGTTCTGATATACTGAATAAATGAATTTATGGTTATTGGTATTCCCCACCCCCCACCCCCCCATCCCCTGCCCCATTCAGAATCACCACTGACTTTGTGTTATGGAAAGACAGTGCTTAAAATAGTTCATCATTTACATTTTTATGAAAGTGGCTCATTCTCATTTGGGCAATCCTTGAGTCTGAAGATTCTTCCTGGTTTTTAATGCTTTTAGCCTTATTTTTATAATTTTTATAGTAGTATACCACCCTTTTTAAAAAGGCAATTTTCTAGTATATTTTTAGGCACTTTCAATTTAGCAGATATTTGCCTTGCTTTAAGATCCAACATAAGGGCTTAATCAGTTCTGTAGGTGCTTTTAAATTTTTATTAAACATTTCCCACAGGCACAAAATTGTTATTACACAAAATGACAATAAAAGTATACACTGATGTACCAACAGTACAGAAAAATGAAAATTCAGGGTTTGTGCCTCAAATTCCAGTAATTACAAAAGGACTTCAGAGGCACTGTGACATATGAACACAGCACAAATGGGAAGACATTGTAAACATCATTGTATTGTGCTCTATTTACAGTTGTGAAATGCTGGCACCTGTTATTCTGTCTATCTCCATGTGGCAGAAAGAAACACTTACCAACATTCCTTTTGGGTGTAACTGTAAGGTTGCAAATCTGCTCAGTGTCCAAGACAGAAGGGGACTCTTACATTCTACTTTCCAGTCTGATTCCCACCCTACCTCAGGATGGAGAAAAACTCAAGCTCTGCCTCTGCCCAAGGTATATGTGCAGTATAAAGCAGGTGCCTGGTGGTTTTTAAGGGAAGAGAGATGAATCAAGGTTTATAATAACAAATAGCAACTTTATGTCTCATTAGAGCTTATTTTAAAAAAGCAGAACCTATAGTACCTGGCAACTGCCCAGCATGTCCATAAACATGATCATGATTATGGGTACCCTCAGAATCATTTAAACAATCATGTTAAAATGTGGTCAGGAACTCTGGGTGATTTATCTTGGGGGAGAAAAAGCAAAATTAGTTTTTTCTAGAAGTTGCATTGAAAAGCCATTAATGAAATTAACCTATTAATAAAATGGCTGTTTTCCAAAATTATTCAAATCTATATTATTCTTACTATTTTACATCACCACTTATGTACCTCGTTTTTAAAAAGCCAATGGCAGCTAAACTCATTGTCATTTCATCTTCACAAGGTAAAACTCCTGATCTCACAAAGCTATTGTGATGCTCAAAATAAATACAGGGCATTAAAAATACACTGCAGATTTTAAAGTGCTATATAGCATCCAATGTGATTATTACTATTTTCATCAACATTCAGTGTGCCTACACACTACCCCATATAGGTAAGATAATTTGCCTGCAAACTTATGGTAAGTTCAAAGCAAAGTTGGACATCTTTCCCAAACATTATTCTCAATAAGAGGAATAGCTACTGCATTAAGATTTCCAGAAACAATCGCATACCATTCTTTCAAGTTAATGGAAAGTACTTTTAAGTATTTTTAAAAACCATTTGTTTTTAGTTGTGGGTTATTAGTTGACAAGATAAAAAGGAAATATTCCATACTAAAACATCCCATTGTCACAGAACCATGGGCCAGAAAAACCTACAGGTTTACTTCTGTGAGCTCTAGTCTTCATTCTTTCCCAAACAACTGGGTAACTAAATATGTTGAACTTTCAACCATCTGTCACATCTATACAATGCAACATATTCCTCTCAATCCACCTTCAGATAGCCCAATTTCTACTTTTATAAATAACAATCATTGTTTGTTTTCTTACATATATATTCATCCTTCACCACTCTAAAAAAAAAAAAATTCCTATTTTGTGAAAGGAAATGTCTGCCAAATCCAAACTAGGTAGCATACAGTATCACTGAGTAGTTCTAAATGTTACTTAAGTGCAGTTTTTTTTTTATACACGTTTATGATATTTAAACACTGGATTAATCAACAACCCTCACTCTTTATCTGAGAATAAGTTAATAGCAGAATAGTACATTATTTAAAAGGTTAGCCTAAAGTGAATGCACAAGAAAATTATTTATCCTTAGCAACAGAAGCATACAATAAATTTCTATCTGTGAAGCCAGTTCAATCACTCAGATATGAAAAAGCCAGCTTTGAAATGCAGACAGCCTAAGTGAAGTTTATTATTTTTTTTAGAAGTCTGCTGCATTTGTGAAACCTAAAATAAAATCAAAATCTAATCTATTTTGGTCCTTAGTGGTAATTGCTCCCCACTTCAAGTATTCACCAAGTGACAGATTTTTCTGGTTAAGAAGTGGCATTTAATCCCTTTCAGGTCCACTAATTCTTTTTCTGGTGGGAGTCAGAGGGCTTGTCACAGCAGAAATGAGGAACACTTCAGCTCTCTTTCAGATGCCACCATCTTAAAGTGTAGACTATAAACTGATGCACAGAAAATGCCCTTAATGGAAGAAAATTTAGCTACTCAATCTTTATTGCCACCTCTGCTTGTGTGCTTTACCTTTCAGGTATTTTTGAGTAGCTTCCTGCTGTCTTCAATGTAGTCCAGACTGCCTTGGTGTCTTATCTATTGGGTCTTCTCAGTTCCACAGATCTCAAAAAATGCCCAGCATCATGTCCACACGACAGACAGGAACAAGAATGAAGACCTATTAATTTTCAAGGTCTTTAGCTAATGTTTCTCGAATGAACTGTAAGGTACGTTGGTACAAGAAAGTGTCCTTCTTCTTTGGCTTGCAAATATTCAGATGATTAACTGCTACTGGAATTAGATCTCCAATGCCCAAATCTGAGGAAAAGCAAGACAGTGAAAATACTTTAGACTTTAAGGAAAGAGGCTAATTTTAAAATACCATACTGAAAGAGTCCTAGGCTTCCAAATGTCAGATCTGGATTGGTACCTGGAACTGGATAGAAAATGACAGAACTGCACTTGGCCCTGCCCCATACCCAGGTTGTAGATTCTGAATCTGAGACCCTTCTCATTCTTTTATTGGCATGCTCTGAAGGGTATATTCCTGTTCCCCATGTCCACATACCTCTCTTTCTCCTTATATCAACCTGGACTGGATAAATGACTCAGTGTGACTTTTTTTCTAAGATTTCTCCATCAGAATTTGGTTTGGAAGATTTTTATTTGGGGTGGGGGAAGGAGATGGATGGAGCCTGCTGTACTTCTTCATGTTACTATACCATCCTGGCTCTATGAATTAATAATTTTTTTTAAAAACTATTTTTAGTTTTCAACATTCATTTCCATAAGCTTTTGAGTTTTAAATTTTCTCCCCCTCCCTCCCCAAGATGAATTAATTAATCTTTCCTTAATATCCCTCATACTGCAATTCTGGCAACTTAATTAGTAATTAGTGGTATCTTAAAGCCACTGTCTTTGAGGTCTTCATCTGACCCTGATTAAATTAAATTAAATGCTTCTTTGGAGTGAGTATTTATAATTTAATTTAACTAGGCTTTCTCAAACTTTTCCCCTTGACTCATTCCTTATTCTCCCCTCCACCACACACACAAAATCTTTTGAATGTTTCTTGGGTTAGTAGGGAGAGTTTCTTGATGGTTGTTTCAAGTCCTCTTTTGGTGAAGTGGGAGAATAAAAGAAGAATTAAACAGAGGGAAGGAAAAGTGCTGCCTTGACAGGATGAAGAAGGAATATGACAGAACTGAAAGAAAATAAAAATATGGGAGCAGATAACCAGAAAAGATGATGTTGACATCAACCACTCTAGTCTCTATATTTCAAGTTCAAGAAAAATGGTTTTAACCCCTATTTTTTTAACCTTGTGCAGTTCTTTCTTGAATCTTCCTTATAACCCTTCTTAAAAGATAGACACCAAATGTAGGTTTAATAACTGTAGCCCCATCTCCTACATGAAGCCATCTCTTTTATATAGATGCACATTGTCTCCTCGATAGAACAGAACCTCTTCAAAGGCTGGGACTTTGTATCCCTAGCACATAAACAGTAACTCAAAAAAGCACACACCTGCTGATTCCACTGGCACCACATGTAACTTAATCATGCTACCTATGCAGGTCGGTAGTGTTTCTACAAAATTCAACACCTGGAAATTCTTGTCCTTAGCAAATGTCAGGAAGTCATCCTGAAGTTTTTTAAGTGCAGGACAATCTGTAGGAACATTCAAGATAAAAACAGACCATTATGTTTACTTAATTTCATACACAAAAAAGACCACTTACCTTTTAAAATTTAACTAGCAGTATATATTTGATGTATGCTTGGAAAATTAATAGCCAATTATATAAAGTAACACAAAACATAGAAAACAGGACATACACACAGACTATACCAATCTTTTAAAAAAGGTACCATTATCTAAAAAACACAGAAGACAAAAAAGATAATAAGAAAAGGATACTGAAGCAAATAAAATGTTATCCAGAAGTTTTTTTTCTCTTCAACAATCTGAAATTTATTATTATTTTGAATCAAAAAGTCACATTTCTATATATATTACCACCAAGACCCAGCAGGAAGAGACAGAGAAATAACATTTAACATAACAACAGACAATATAAAATACTTGGGAGTCTATCTGCCAAAACAAACCCGGGAACTACATGAACACAATTACAAGATGGAGATTCATATAAATAAAGACAGATCCAAACAACTGGAGAAATATTAACTGCTCATGGATAGGTCAAGCCAATATAATAAAAATGACAATTCAACCTACACTTACTTACTTATTCAGTGCCATGCCATTTAAACTAACAAAGAATTATTTCATAGATCAAGAATATCAAGTGAATCAATGAAAAAAAATGTGAAAGAAGGCAGCCTAGCGATAAGATCTCAAACTATATTACAAAGCAGTAATCATCAAAACAATCTGGTACTGGCTAAGAAACAGAACGGTGGATCAGTAGAATAGATCAGGTACACAATACACAGTAAATGACCACAGTAATTTAGTGTTTTACAAACCCCAAAATCCAAACTTTTAGGGCAAGAACTCACTGTTTGATAAAAATTGCTGGGAAAACTGGAAAATAGTTTGGAAGAAATGAGGTGCAGACCAACATCTCACACAGTATACCAAAACAAGGTCAAAACAGGTACATGATTTAAACATAAAAAATGACATAAGCAAATTAGGGGACCATGGAAAATTTTACCTGTAAGATCTATGGATAAGGGAAGAGTTTATGATCAAACAAGAGACAGACAAGATTATGGGAAGTACAATGGGATAATTTTGATCACATGAAATTAAAAAATTTTTACATAAACAAAATCCAATGCAGTCAAAATTAGAAGAAAAGCAGGAAAATGGGAATTTTTACATTAAGTTTCTCTGATAAAGGATTCATTTCTCAAATATATATGGCACTGAGTCAAATTTATAAAAATAAGAGCTATTCCCCAATTGATAAATGGTCAAAGTATATGAACAGTTTTCAGAAGAAGAAATCTAAGCTATCAATAGTTATATGAAAAAACACTCTAAATCACTATTGATTGGAGAAATGCAAATTAAAACTCCGAAGTACAATCTCACACCTGTCTGATTGGCTAACATGACTGAAACATAAAATGACAAATGCTGGGGAGATGTGGAAGAACAGGGACACTAACATACCGTTAGTAGAGTTGTGAACTGATCCAATCATTCTAGAGAATAATTTGGAACTATGTCCAAATGGCTACAAAACAGTCCATACCCTTTGACCCAGCAATGCCACTCACTACTAGGTCTTTACCTCAAAGAGATCAAAGAAAAAGGAAAATGACGTATATGTAAAAATATATTTATAGCAGCTCTTCTTGTGGCAAAGAATTGGAAAGTGATGGGATGTCCATCAACTGGGGAATGGTTGAACGAGTTGTGGTATATGATCATGATGGAATATTATTGCACTGTAAGAAATGACCAGCAGGATGGTTTCAGAAAAAACCTATATGAACTGATGCAGAGTGAAGTGAGCAGAACCAGGAGACCATTGTACACAGTAGCATCAATACTGTAATGATTATCTAATTTTTAAAAATAAAAAGCAAAAAGAAAATCAAAAAGTCAAACCAAAAAGGCCTCAATCTATAAACTCAATAACTTTTAAATATGTATCCATCAAATTATTCAAATCACTAGTGATGGCTATCTCAGATCACGACCCCATTCAACTCCTTATGGTGTCCCTGGAACTGCCACTCTATCCTCTCTATCTTTTCTGTGACAGAAAAGGGCTGTGGAAGCTCAGGCTGTATCTTCACTGCAATAACTTGCTTAACACTTTAGTGATAGTCTAATTCCAGTTTGCTTTCTAGGCTCTGCTTAAAACTTAGCTAGCAGGGAAGAATATCATGCAAATGTGGTAGCCCTTACATTCATTATATTGGAGAAGCTGTATTAGGAAAACTTGGTTTCATTTTAAATAGTGTGCTCTTTGCCTCTTACTCTTAACAGAATGCTTTCCTACCAACAGATGAAGAAAAAGATTCATGTCAAACTGGAATTTTTTTGGTCCTTCCTATTAAAATAATGAACTACAGTGCTACAGAAAATAATGATTTACCGAGAAAACTTTTTCAAATCACTTATTATTTATTCACACTGAGGCATACAAAATAAATACTTGGTCCCAAGGTCTGTGGAACTGACATCTTTACCCTGATTTTTCAAAAGCTCGAGTCTGACCAAATTGCCTCCCTACTCAGTAAACTCAGTAAACTCCAATGGTTTTGTATCACCTTTAGGTGTGAATATGAATGCCTCTTTCAGACAATTCTAATCTGGGCTCTTTCTGCCTTCCCTTATTCCTCGACCTTATGCCCCTCCCCAGCCTCCACAATGTAGCCAGACTGCTCTAACTGCTGTTCCTGGAACAGACCTTGCATCTCCATTTCCATGCCTGTATTCTCAGTCTCCTCTGCTCCACCCACCTCCAAGGATCTGTTTCATTTAAGTATCAGCTCAAACAGCACTTTCTGAAGATGCCTCTTCCTAGTCCCCTCAGCCACCAAGGCTTCCCTTCTAGGGTTATTTTGTATTGACTTTGTACATTTCTTATATATACCTATATGTGTACATGCTGTTTCCACCTTTAAATTGTAAACTCCCTGAGAAAAGGGACAGCTATGCTTTTGTCTTTGTGTTCCTAGAACTTAGTATATTACTTGGCACACAGTAAGCATTTAATAAATGTTCATTAATTCACTGATAAATTTAGCAGCATCTAGTTGCTTTTCAAGTAATGTTTCCACATAAATTTAATATCTCAATATTAAAACTAAATTACTAGGTTTCCTAAAACAAAATGATGCTTAAACCATTAGGAAACAGATTCCAGCTGTTCTAAATGGGTTCTTCCCTTTTGAAAGAAAATCGACTTCATTTTCTTTTTCCGATTTTAAGAACTTATACACCTTTTTCTCATGTACTGAAGAAGTGTAAAAAAATAGATGCCAACCGAATGGGGAATGGCTAAGCAAGCTGTGGTACCATGATGGTAACAGAATATCAAGAGTGCTAAATGAGAATATGAGTGCTAAACTATGAATATGGTAAAGGAAGGGAAGACTTACATGAAGTGACTTAAAGAGAAGTAGGGAGTACCAATACACAATTATAGCAATGTATAAGGAAAAAACCAACCAAGCAACTGAAACTGACTACTGCAAAATGAGCAAGCTTGACCCAAAGGGGAGATATTAGAAGGCATTTCCTCAGTGAAGCCAAGACAATGGAGTAACAGGAAGTACAACCAAGCCAACTCTTTCACAACAGATCTAGAAAACGCACCAGAGTCCTAGTCAGGAAATTTTTTTAAAAAAATCACAAAGTCACTTTTCCAGCCCAGGTTGGCAAAAGGAGACAAAAAGAGAGGTCTGTTAAAACTGGGGACAGGGTCTAGCTGTCTAACAGCTTACACAGAGCACTCTAGCCCAAGGAAAGGTGGTAATCAATAACTGTCACCCTGTCACTATCACAGGTCCGGGATGAACTAAGGAAGGGACCTGCACCTAGTGATGGTGGTCTAGGGTAAAGAGCAGCCATGGGCCCTATGTTATATACCAACCAAGGGGCAGGATCAGAAGTGTCTCTAACCCCAGGAAGGCAGTGGGAATCTCAGTTCCAGCTTCTAGTCCACTATGACGCCTGCAGCACAATAACAAGGACAGGAGTCCCAGATCAATGGGAAAACCACAGTTTTGTCAGTTAACCAGTAGAGCTTTCTAGTTGGTAGATAGTGCATGAGTCCATAGACCAAGGGGGTGAAGAGTGGGATGGAGGGAAGGAAGGTACAGCAATCATACTTTGTCCTGGATCAGACTACTTTGTGAACACTGAAAGCTCGCAGGTCCTCAGCCTCAGCTGTCCATGAGATCTTGAAATAACACAACACTCAATAACCCAAGAAAGAAAAAGCGGGAACCTAGAAGACCCATTTCCTCCAAAAGGGTACAGATCCTAGTCTTAATATAAAGTCCAAAGTAAGAAATTAGGCTGGAAGAGTGAGCAAACAAAAAAGGAATTCCAGTATAAACAGCTAGCTATGGGGACATGGACCCCCAGAAAACCCAGAAAAGAATGACTCCAAAATATCTATAAGTCACACTTCAAAGAAAGATGCAGTTTGGGCAAAAGTTCAATGAGAATTTTTTTTTCCTAAAAAAGCTTTAAAATGTTTTTATAAATGAAATGAGAATGGCAGAGGAAAAACTGAAAAGAAACCAGATTTTAAGAAGAAATAATTGGAAAGAGAATTAATAACTTGGAATAAGAGGTATGAAATGTTACTCAAGTAACATACTACCTTAAAATTAGAATGAACCAAACAGAAGATAACCAAATAGAACTCTATCAGACAAGAAATATTAAAACAAAGTCAAAAGACTCATAGAAAAATCTGGAAAACAGTTCAAGGAAAGATAATTTAGGAATCATTGGACTACTTGAAATCCTCATATTTCAAGAAATACAAAACTACCCAGATCTCTTTGAACCAAACCACAAAACAGAAAGAAGCCACTAGTCATCTCCTAAAAGAAATCCCCAAATGAAACCTCTCAGGAACTATTTTCGTTCTAATATGGGGAGATGATAAATGTGTCACCTGAACCCAAACAGGGCCTGGGAATTGTTCTATTATGTTGATGATCTCAAAGAACAGAAAGAGAGAAGAGGAGAAAAAGGAAGCGAGGCAATCAGGAAAATTACCTCACATAATTGAAGTGCACAATAGAAGTCTTGAAAAAATTACCAGCTAAGGTTGTAAACACTAAAATATTATAATGAATATTACTGATATTGTAATATATTGGATATTACATTGATATTATAATGAATGTTTAAAATGTCAAAATCCAGTTTACAAATATCTGAATATCTAACACATAGATACTCTAAAAAAGTGGCTAAGACATGTCACTTTCATTTTTCCCTTTTAATTTTCTAATTGTGCTTAGGATATTAAAATTAATTGTTATTCCTTGAACAAACCCTAGCTGAGGATATAATAAATGACAAGGAAAACCTTACTAAAACTAAGATTTTGTCATGGATAAATCACTAAATCAATAATCCACATACAAGTAAATAAGAATTACATAGACAGGCACAGATACATAGATAAGGAACACTGTAACAAAAAACAAACAAACTACACTCTATAATTCTACAAAAGACCTTTTGGTCTTTTTTTTGTAGGTGAAGCTGCATTATGATAATTTTCTAATAGCTATTTTCTTTGACGTGCAAAAGGTAACAAATAATAAACTACCAGAAAGTCACGGGAGGATAGGAACTATATATATATATAAAATGAAATAACCTTAAAGAGTTATTCTTTGAACTCAATTTTTGCTCATTTATTGAAAACAATGTTTTCTCTGTTAACTTCTCTGATATAACTTGTTAATTTGACAAAGTAATCAAATCCTTGTTGTCAGGAAGTAACACAATAAGCATTACCCTTGCTGAGTTCTTTGACCTCCACAGAAGGAAACAGCAGATATCTGACATTAACAGAATATTCAGCCAGATGGGAACCATGGTGAGGTACACTATAAAAAATCATTCCTCGGGTGTTGTTTATTAAGGAATTAAGTTCTGGTTTCTTAGAAGCATCGACCAGCATCTTTTTGACAAGAAGGCCTAAGAAACACAAAAGAAAGAATGCATGTTAACAGCAAGTGGATAAATAGGCTGGAAATTTTGTGTTCCTTTTGGGGCAGCAATCTAAATCTAGAAAAATAATCAGTGTCCAAGTTAACTACTACTTGTACTTTAACATTTCCTTTGTCTCTGCTATTCCTGCTTAAAGAAAAACACCAGTTTTGCTTTTTCCTTTCCATCCTTGTCATTTAGCACAGTGCCTGCTGGCATATAGTAGGAGCTTAATAAATGGTCAGTAAACGAATTGGACTATTGCAAGAGCCTCATTCTAAGTGCTCTTGTTTCTACTCTCTCCTACTACTAAACCATCCTCATACCACTGCCAGATGAATCTTTCTTATGTATAAATATTAGCAGGTCACATTTCTGCTCAAAAACCTTCACTGATTAAACTTATTGATTAAAGTTCAAACAATTTTCTTTGGTTTGCAGAGCCTCCACAGTCTGGTACTATCCTGCCTTTCCACCTTTCTCATATTCTTTCCCTCCAAACATTACATGCTCCAACCTAAATGGATTGGCTCAGGAGAAGGGAATAAGCATTTATTAAGCACTTACTGTGTACTAGGCACTGTGCTAAGCATTTCACAAATATTATCTCACTTTATCCTCACAACAATCCTGGGAGGTAGATGCTATTATTATCCCCATTTTACAAATGAGAAAACTGAAGCAGAGAAGAGACTCACCCAGGGTCACACAGCTAGTAAGTACCTGAGGCTACAATGGAATTCATATCTTTCTGATGTCAGACCAGTGCTCTATCCACTGCACCACCTAATAGTAGGATCATTTCCTGTTTTTGAGGCAGCTGGTAGTACAACTGATAAGCACTATGCCTAGAGTCTCGAACATTTGAGTTCAAATCCAGCCTCAGACACTTACCAGCTGTGTGGCCCTGGGCAAATCACTTAACCTTTGTCTGCCTCAGTCTCCACAACTGTAAAATGAGGATCTACTTCCCAGGATTGTTGTGAGCATCAAATGAGATATTTGTAAAGTGTATAGCACAGTACCAGGCACACAGCTGGAACTATGATGTTCAAGGCCCTCCTATTTGATCACACAGAGGCTATCTTTACTGTCTTTATTCCTCACTAAAGCTAGTCTCTTGATCCTATCCTCTCTTGCTTCTTCTACCATCTCCTTCTCTCATGCATTTTCAATCTCTGGCTGTCCACTCATTCTTTCCCAAGTGCTTACAAATATGCTTGGATCTCACCAATGAAAAAAGAGGTTTCCCTTGGCTCTTAAAACTCATCCAGCTATGATCCTATCTCTTTCCTCTCTTTATGATAAAATTTCTTGAAAAAGTTGTATATATCTGGTACTTGCTCACCATTCACTTTTTCCTCAAACACTGGCAAACTGGTATACCAGAAATCCAAAATCTTCCTTGAGAGACAGCCTGGCAAGAGTAGGTAGAAGCTGGCATTCAGACTGGAAGACCTGGGTTCAAGTCCCACCTCTGACATACACTGGCTTATGAACCTTAATAAAATCACTTAATCTTTCTGTGTTCTAAATATGTCTATAAGTTACAAAGAAGGCATCAACCTACACTGGTAGAGAGAAACTTCCTTACCTGGGAATTCCCTAGATCAATGAAATCACATATCCTGTCCTTAGCCATCTTCCTTGACCCCACCCCGCTACAACAAACAAAATCAACATCATTTTTATATAATAACAAATCTCAAAAACCAATAACAAGGAAATCCCATTCCAAATAACTACAAAATGCAAAAAGTATCTGAGGATAGTTCTAGGAAAGCATACAAAAGATTTGTATAGATTTAATTACAAAATGCTCCTTAAAGAAACAAAGAACAACTTAAATAGCTAGAGGAATAATCAGTGCTCATGGCTAGGATGTGCTAATAAGATAAACAATTAAAATACTACGAAAGTTAATTTATGCTTTTAATGCAATACTGATCAAATTACCAAAGGGATGTTTTATGGAACAGAGATAGATCAACGGAACAGACCAGACAAGGGAGAATCGAAACAATGGAACTCAATAACTCAATGTTTGATAAAATGGAAAACATAAATTACCTGGAGAAAAATTTCTTAATTGACTAAAACGGAGTGCAAAACTGGAAAGCAGCCTGGGAGAAATTAGGTTTAGACTATCACCTTACACTATATTCCACAATACATTCTAAATGGACAAGCAACCTTAATATTTAAGATCATACTACAATAATATTAGAAGATAAGTAGATCATACGCCTCTCACAGCTATGCGTAAGATGACAGAGAAAAAATTACAAAACAAGAGAGAGAGGAAATTGCAAAAGATAAAATAGATTTTATTTACATGAAATGGAAAAGCTACTTCACAGACAAAATTAACGGACCTAAGGAAAAAAAAGAAAGGCAAATGGGGAAAAAATCTTTATATCAAGTTTCTCTCTTAAGGATTTGGTATCTAGGATACATAAACACTTAATAAATACATATAAAACTAATAGCCATTCCCTAGTAGACAAGTAGTCAAAGGGTAAGAACAGTTCCCAAAAGAAGAATTGCAAAGTATTCACAAATACTTCATCTATAAATCACTAATAATAAGAGAAATGAAAATCAAAACAACCCTGAGGTTTCACCTCACACCCTGCAAAACAGTAAAAAAAAAATGACAAAAAATGACAAGAGTCAAGGTTGGAGGGGTTGTGGAATGATAGGAACTCTATACTTTATTGATGGAATTGTGAAATGGTTAAATCCATTTTGGAAAGCAATATGGTATCATGCAAATAAAGTGACTAAAATATCGGTACCCTTTGAACCACAGACTTCATTACTGGGCCAAGGAAGTCATCAATAGAAGAAAGTCCCCAAATACACCATAATATTTATAGCAGCACATTTTTTAATAGCAAAGAATTGGAAACAAGTTAGATGCCCATTGATTGGGAAATGGCTAAACAAATTGTGGTACATCAATATAATGGAATATTACTTTGCTGTAAGAAATTATGTATTTGATGAATACAGAGAAACATGCCAAGATCTGCATGAACTGATACAGAGTGAGATAAGCAGAGCCAAGAAAACAGTAAATACAATAACCACAAAAATGTAGATGGAAAGAACAACCATATACACACAAAAATCAAAAGTGAGTGTAACAAAATTCTACAGCTTAAGCATAACTTGAATGAAGAGATATGAAAAGACACCCCCAACCTACCCCTTCATGGAGGTGGGAGGTTCAGAGGTATTCTACATGTTTTCAGACTTTTTCAATGCATTAATTTTTCCTCTTTTTTTGGCTTTTAAAAAATACTAGTTAGTCAATGAATGTTTGTTAAGCCTGCTATGTGCCAAGCACTTTGCTGAGTGTTGGGGATACAAAAAAAAAAATGCAAAAGACAGTCCCTGCTCTCAAAGAGTTCACAATCTAATGGAGGAGACAACAAGCAGAACAAGCTATATATAGGAAAAATAGGAAACAACAGGGAAAAGCTAACTAGAAATAAGGCTCCCTGTAAAAGATGAGATTTTAGTTGGGACTTAAAAGGAAGGCAGGGAATCCAGTAGCAGGCTGAGATGAGGAATGGTGAACTGCCAGAGAAAATCCCTGGAGCCAAGAGATAGAGTGTCTTGTTTATGGAACAGTGAGGAGGCCAGTGGGACCGAAATGTAATCTATGAATTGGGGAGTAAGGTATAAGAAAACTGGGAAGGCAGGAGGGGGTTTGGTTATGGACTTCAAATGGCAAACACAGCATTTTGTATTTGAACATGGCAGTAATAAAGTGCCTCTGGAGTTGAGCAGGGGGAGAGGGGTGACATGACTGGTACCAGCTGAATGGAGAATGGATTGGAGTGGGGAAAGACTTGAGGCAGGAAGACCCGGTATCAGGTTACTGCAATAGTTCAGGCATGAAGTGATGAAGGCTTCCACCAGAGTAGTGGCAGTGTCAGAAATGAGAAAGGGGTGTATTTGAGAAATCTGGAAAAAGTGAAATTGACAGGCTCTGGCAACAGATCAGATATAGGAGGGGTGTAAAAGAGAGTGAGGAGTCCAGGACGACTCCTAGATTGCAAGCCTGAGGGACGGGGAAGATGGCATTACCCTCTACATTAATAAAGAAAGGGGGGGGGCAGTTAGGGAAAAAGAGAATGAGTTTAGTTTTGGACATGTTAAGTTTGAGATGTCTACCAGACATTCAGTTTGAGATTTCTGAAAGTCTGGTGATAATGCGAGATTGGTCAGCAGAAAGGTTAGGGCAGGATAAGTAGATTTGTGAATCAACAGAGAGATGGTAATTAAACCCATGGGAGTTGATGTATAGTGGGAAGAGAAGAGGACCCAGGACAGAACACTGTGGGACACCTATGGTTACAGGGAGTCACCCTGATGAAGATCTAGCAAAGGAAACTGAGAAGGAGCAGTCAGATAGGTAGGAAGAGAACCAGGTAAGAGGTGTCTCAAGACAGAAAGAAGAGAGTCCCAGAAAGAAGAGAGTATCAAGAAGGAGAAGATCAACAGTATCAAAGGCTGCAAAGAAGTTGAGGAGAATGAGGATTGAAAAAAGGCCATTAGACTTAGTCATTAAGAGAACACTGGTAACGCTTCTGGTGCAATGATGAAGTAAGACACTGGATTGCAGGGGGTAAAGAAGAGAGAAAACGGAGACACTTATTGTTCATGGCCTTTTCAAAGAGTTTAGTCACAAAGGGCAGAAGAGATATAGGACAATAATTAGCAGGAATGGAAGGATCAAGTGAAGATATTTTGAAGAAGGGACGGACATGGGCATGCAGGGAAGAAACCAGTAGACAGGGAGAGACTGAAGATTAGTGACAGAATGGGGATGAGGGAGGGGGCAATCTGTTGGAGAAAGGATGACATAGGATCCCTTGAGCAGGTAGAGAAGTTGGCCTTGACAAGGTGTAAGGCTACCTTTATTATGTGAAACAGGGTGAAGGAGTTGAGTGTGGAAGAAGACACATGAATATTAAGAGATGAGGAAGAGGTAAGAGGCAGCTCATGTTGAATGGTCTCAATACTATTTGACATATGGGAGGACTCAGTGGGAAGGGTGGAGGGATTTGGGGGATAACTATGACGACGTAAAAAACCGAAGACATCAATATAAACTTATTTAGAAAAAGAATTAGTATTGAATTGAAGGTTCAGTCTTTTGCTGTCATGAAAACATATGCTATTAAATATATACTTCCCAATAGGAATGAAATTAATATGCTAAAAATTGGTGATATAGAGTAGGAGGGTTCAATGTTGGTTTGATCCTGCTTAACATCCTATTTTATATCTAACACAATGGAGAGCTTTCTTTTTAGATGAGCAGCTTCTTCAGTCTCCTCACCAAAGTTATGGAAAGGAATGCTATAAAATACTGTATATTCTGGGAATCTAAAAAAAAAATTGTATGCGTTTTGCAAAACATCATGATTCAATCAACCAACTGATGCCAGTAAAATAAAAACAACTCAATCAAGCCACTTACAGACATTTATTATTATTTTTATTTTTATTGTTAATTGTTGTTTTTATTACATGAGCTGACAGACTGGTTTTCACATGTCAATAGCGACAACCACAAATTTACATGTCTGATCAAGAAGAATGCCAGTAAGCACTTGGGTTCAAAGATCCAGGTTAATCATTTGTAATTTTAAGTAAAACAAACAAAAAATGGCTCAAAAAAATAAAGGAAAAAAGGAATGGAAGTGTACATACCTCCCATGCTATGTGACACCCAGATCATTGGCCTATCTCCCACACCAGCAGCTCTGAGTTTCCTAAGAAGTTCATGACTTCTATAAGCAATGGACTTCCTGAACAAAATTAAAACAGTCATGAGAATGTGCATAAAAGACCAGATTTTTCAAAGCAGACACTTCAACTATTAATGGGATGTGCGCTACAGATTTCCCACTAATTCCCTCTTCCCCCTTTTCTCTATTTCCCTATTGAGTGAATTTTACTTATTTTTTTAAATTTATTTTTAGTTTTCAACATTCAGTTCCATAAGTTGTGTGTGTGTGTGTATGTGTGTGTGTGGCAATCGGGGTTAAGTGACTAACCTAGGGTCATACAGCTAGTAAGTGTCAAGTATCTGGTCTGAGACTGGATTTGAACCCAGGTCCTCCTGAGTCTAGGGCTGGTGCTCTAGCCACTGTGCCAACTCGCTGCCCCCATAAGCTTTTGAGTTTTAAATCTTCTCCCCTTCCCTCCCTGCCTTCCTCCCCGCGACCACCTGCAATGTGACATAGGTTCTACATATATTCATATTAAACATATTTTCACATTAGTCATGTCATAAAGAAGTATTAAAACCAATGGGAGGAACCACGAGAAAGAAGAAACAAAACAACAAAAGAAAAAAAGAGATGAAATAGCAGGCTTCCATCTGCATTCAGACTCCATAGTTCTTTCTCTGGATGTGGATAGCATTTTCCTTCATGAGTCTTTCTTAGATCCTTGCATTGCTGAGAAGAGCCAAGTCTATGAAAGTTAGTCATCACACAATGTGGCTGTTACTGTGTACAATGTCCTGGTTCTGCTCACTTCATTCAACATCAGACCATACAAGTCTTTCCAGGTTTTTCTGAAGTCTGCCTGCTCATCATTTCTTATAGCACAATAGTATTCCATTACATTCATATACCACAACTTGTTCTGCCATTCCCCAACTAATGGACATCCCCTCAATTTCCAATTCTTGGCCACCGCTGCTATAAATATTTTTGTATATGTGGGTTCTTTTCCCATCTTTATGATCTCTTCGGGGTACAAACCTAGAAGTGGTATTGCTGGGTCAAAGGGTATGTACAGTTTTATAGCTCTTTGGACAAAGTCCCAAATTGCTCTCTAAAATAGTTGGATCAGTTCACAACTCCACCAACAATGCATTAGTGTTTCGAGTGAAATATAATTCCATACCCAATTGTATGTGTATATTCTTTCTTCCTTTGGTCAGTTCAGATGAGTGAGGTTCAAGCATCACCCATTCCCTCCACTCTTTCATCTGTATAGAGGTCTACTTGGCACACCCTGATTATGTAGGATACAGCTGCTACTTGCTTCTCAACTTTCTCTTTTCTCAGTACTTGGCCCAGGACCTGGCTACCCAGGAACACCATTCCAGCCCACCTTGGACCTGTGACTCAGAATTGAGTAATTAATGGATGACAAAGCTGCCACTTGGCACTTGTCAAGGTTCCCCAGAACAGGTTTGGGACTTCCTCTTGCTCTGTTGTATTGCCTCTCTTAGGATGCTAAGGTCCTCCTACGCACTGAATGCTATGGGCCCCAAAAGTCCCCAGTATCTACAGACTTCTCTGTTTCCCTAAACTTAGCTGGGCTGGACAACTGACTTGCTGTTCCTTTTTCTGGATTTCCCTATCAGGATTTGGTCTGATGCATTTTCTAGATTTGGAGTTTTGTGGAAGCTCAGAGCTCAGCTGTATTGCTTCATACTTAATAATCTGCCATCTTGGCTCCATTCTCAGGCCCTTCAAATAATTAAAGACATCTATATAATTTCTTCCCTACATCTTCCTTCCCCAAGTCTCATACCTCTAGTTTCTTCTACTATTATTTATGTGATGTGATTTATTCTAGTCATTCTTCTCTGAAAGCATTTTAGCTTGTCAATGTTACTCCCAAAACGGGGCCCCCAGGACCTACTGTATGTTATGCATCTAATAATATAACTTCAAACAGAAAAAGGAAAGTGTATTACAACAAAATCCTAAAACATCAAACAAAAAAAAAAATGTATGTCAAAAGCTCAACATTAGAACATATTAAAATTTAAACAATTTTACTATTTTCTTATAGCTAATCATTAATAAAAGGAAGGTGAAGTCAAAATATTTCCTTTTTTTTTTTTGGTGAGGCAATCGGGGTTAAGTGACTTGCCCAGGGCCACACAGCTAGTGTCAAGTGTCTGAGTCCGAATTTGAACTCAGGTCCTCCTGACTCCAAGGCCAGAGCTTTATGCACTGCACCACCTAGCTGCCCCTCAAAATACTTCCTTTGAAGAAAAAATTCTCCTGTCTCAAACACTTAAACACCCAGTTAATGAAGTCAGTATGTCTTGATTTTCCTTACTCTTCCTCCTCAGTTTACATAATTTTCTTCTATTACCTTTCCACAGGGCACTTTGCTCTCCAATCACTAAGGTTGGTGTCATACTCCACAGAAATAATTCGAAGAGCAGGACAATCTCTTGCTAACCATGTCTACATAAAACAAATAAAATGAGCACATGTGAATTTTCACTACATTAGTTCAGACATATAAAAATTCATGACCAGTGGCCTCTTGCTATATTTAATAGCTAATTAAAGAAAGTATGAAGAATAGATAACAAATGAAAATTAATGTGACAGAAAGTCCATTTTCAATACAAATTGGAATCACCTTTCCTTAATGTTCCTCAAACACACTCCATCTCTCAGCTCCAGGCATTTTCACCGGCTGTCCTTTATACCTGGAATGCTCTCCCTTCTCATCTCTGCCTTCCGGCTTCCCAAATTTCCTTCAGTTCCCAGCTAAAATCTTACCTTCTGCAAGAAGCCTTTCCAAATTCCTCTTAATTCTAGTACCTTCCATTTATTGATTATTTCCTATTTATCCTGCCTTTCTTTTGTATCCCCATTGTTTATCACAGTGCCTTGCACGTAGAAGGTGCTTAATAAATGTTTATTGAATTTTCAGTCAACAAACCAAAGAAAACCAAAGTTTTATTAATATTTTTACTTACAAAGCCCATTCATATTAAAGAAAGTAAGTCTGATGCTTTTCTGCAAAAAGCATACCATTTTCTGATTCCAGATTAAGTTTTTAGAAGATAATTATTTAGTTTAGTTTTCTAAAAAGTTTTGTTATTTGGAATTTAACTCTAACAAACCTGATTATTTCCATAGACAAAGAACAAAGAATATGGTATGTGAAAGCCATGAATTTTATTGCATGCAGATTGGGTTTAAACAGATACAGTAAATGTAACACATTATTTCCAAAACATATTCCACTTGTATGTGTTTCCCTCCAAACCTCCTTATATTCTCTTTTGAGTTCTTTTTAAAGTGCTTCATTAATGCTTTTTTATTTTATTTTCTTTCTTTATCACCAGTGCCACAATTCTTCCCCCCAATTTAAAGAAAAACAAAAACAAAAACAACTCCTTCCCATAACAAGTTTGTATAGAAATGAAAAAATCTATATACTGGTCAAATTCAAATATATATGTTTAAATCTGTACCTATAATCCTTCACCTCTCTATCAAGAGGTGGGAACTGGGAAGCATTCTTTTTCCTTGGTCCTCTGCAGTGGCAGTTGATCAATGCATTGGTCAGTGTTCCTACGTCTTTTAAAGTTGTTTTTCTTTACACTGCTGTAGTTATTATATAAACTGTTGTCCTGGCTCTGTTCACTTCATTCCTCATGTGTTCATAATGCACAAGTCATCCCAGGTTTCCTTGTATCTGGCACTTTCATCATTTATTATACCACAATAATATTCCATTGCATATACATACCATAATTTGTAGAAGCATCCCACAACTAATGAGCACCCAGTTCAATTTCTAGTTTTTTGCTATAACAACAAAGTGCTGCTATGGATATTTTATACATATAGGTTCTTTCCCTTTATCTTTTGTCACTTTGGGGAACATCTATTAACAATATTGTTGGATCATAGGATATTCACAGTTTAGTGAATTTGGGGGCAGAGTTCTAAATTGCTTTGCAGAATCCCTATACTAATTCATAGCTAGCTCTACAAGCAGTGCATTAGTGTGCCTGTACTACCATCCCTTTCATCTCTTCTCATTTTCCTTTTTTTTCCTCAACTTTGCCAATCTGGGTATGAGATGTAACATCAGAATTGTTTAAATTTTATTTTCTTTTAGTTATTATTGCTAACTTAGTTATTCTCTTATTGGTGAGTTGGAGCATTTTATGTGATTTTTGATAGCTTGCTTTCCTTCTTTTGAGAACTGCCTGTTCATATTCTTTGACCATTTAATTTGCTGTGTATGGTTCCTGTTCTTGTACATTTGAATATATTCCACATATCTTAGACATAAGACCTTCATCAGAAAAAAATTGTTGCAAATACTTTCTCAGTTAACTGTTTCCCTTTTGATTTTAGTTGCATTGATTTTGTCTGTAAAAAAGCATTTCAATTTTAGGTCACTAAAATTGTCCATCCTCTTGTTTAGTCAAAAGGTCTTCCCTTACAATTATTTTGAAAACCCTAGTGGCTCTTTATTACCTCAAGGATCAAATATAAAATCCTCTGCTTGGCTTTTAAAGCCCCTCACAACCTGGGCCCTTCTTAACTTTCAAGTCTTCTTATACTTTACTCCCCTCCACACACTCTACTACCCAGCAACACTGACCTTCTTGCAGTTCCTTGACTCTGTGCCTTTTTGATGACTGTCCAGAATACCTGGAATGTTCTTGCTACTCCCCTCTGCCTCCTGGCTTTTTTCAAGGCTCAGATCAAGTCTCAACTTCTACAAGAGGACTTTTCTGGTTCACTCTATACTCACGTCACCCATAGTGCATTCCCTCTGAGATTACCTCCCATTATACTGTATATATTTTGTAGGCACATAGTTGTTTGTATATCATCTCCCACATTAGAATGTGAGATCTTTGAGGAGTCTTTCTCTGTATCCCTAGCACTAAGCACAATGCATGGTATATTATATTTTAAAAGTGGTCATTGACTCTTAACTGACTTGTGAAAGATAATTCCTTTTCTACTCAAATTATGATATGACTTTTTATATCTAAGTCCTCTATCTGAAGATTATTGTGGCATATAGGATGAGATCTTGGTCTAAATCCTAATTTCTGCCCAACAATTTTCAGTTTTCTCAACAATTACTGTCAAACAGTGAGTCCTTACCCCAGAACTTGAGTAAAAAGACTCTACAAAATACACTACTGTATTTGTTTGCTACTGGATCTTATATGCTCCTAATCTGACTTAGCAATTTTTCTTTTTTTCTTTAAACCACAATCAAATAGTTTAAATTTTCCTCTCAGCTGCGTATCTGGGTCTCCAGACACTGCCACCATGGTTAAACCTGCCTCTCATCCTGGAGTACCACCAGGTCACCTTCCCATATTGGTGAGTTCCTTCTGAGGCCTCCATTTTGGGGATAGGCCCAGGACAGTCATGTTTCATATCTTTACCTGGAAAAGCTGTTCTAATCTGTTTGTTTCTTTAAAATTTTTCCTAATTCATGTTTGAAAAATGTCTAGTTTTTTCTTCTTTTAGGTATTCATGTGGCCAAGCCATTTATTCTTCCTGATACTTATGACTTATACTTGTAGAATTACTCTCTTCTCCAGGGATTTCCTATTGGACAGCTCCTGATGTTTAATATTTCTTCATGATATCGAGGATCTTCTTCTGTGTACTTCCATGTTCAGCTGAAGTTTGCGATTTGGGACTTTGTGCCAAGGTCAGGCTCTGTCCCCTCCCACAAGCCCAGATAAGTTTGTCAGGCCTCGTTTTGTTCTAACCCCAATTTCCTGAGCTCCTGCCACTGGTTTTCACCTCCTCCAGTACATATGGGCTCAAAGTGCTGGCGAGCTTCAGTGTCGCTCTTGAGGATTCTCTGTTAAGGGTTAGGACCATTACTTGTCAAATCTCTGCCGCAGTTGTCCAGCTTAATCACCTGAGTCTGTTCCGATTTTCCTCGTGATAAATCTTTTCTAGTGCTGTGGCTACTGGATATCTTTTTGTGCCATGCTAAGCTGAATGAATAAGCTTACTAATTTTTCCCTTTTGATTTCTTCATCATTTTGCAACGTGCTGCCCTTTTTGGAGCATTGCTAGAAGGTATTTCAGAGAGATAGGCTTCTCTGTACCCTTCCATGCTATCTTTTTTTTTTTCTTTTTTGCTTTTTGGTGAGGCAATCGGGGTTAAGTGACTTGCCCAGGATTACACAGCTAGTAAGTGTCCACTGTCTGAGGCCAGATTTGAACTCAGGTCCTCCTGACTCCAATGCTGGAGCTCCATCCGCTGTACCACCTCGCTGCCATTTTAAACAGAATTCCAAATAACTATTTCCAAATAACTCCTTGCTGAATTTAAATGGATGAATGTGATTCTATAGAAGGCCTGGTGATTAAAGTTTAGTACCAGGAGACCAGAGATAATATTTACATATACAGTTCTGGAACAGCATGACTTTGGGCATGTTATAATATTTCTATGCCTCAGTGCCCCAGCAAACCAAGTATAAACAACACTACTGTTATGTAAAAAGGATCTTGTAAGACAAATAAATACATTCACGTGACAATTCTCATGATTCTAGATACTATAGGAATTTCTATTTCAAGCTCTCACAAATTTAATATTGTGATAATGAATAGTTGCAATATCTAACCATTAAATGAATACTGATTACTATAGTCTAGTTATATTACCAATGAAATTATTTTCATTTATATTAGTAATGTTCTATTTCTGGAAAAGGCCTAATTTTTCCCCCTTTTTACTTTCTACAGACTACAGTATTCTAACTCATGCAAGAAATTACACAACATGTATTACTAAGTAGGCAAGAGACTGATGTTAATGGCATAAATATGAAAATTATTAGGATGTACAGTTACTGATGAAAAACATTTATAGTGTTCTTTACTATTTCATTCCAATAAACATTTATTAAGTGTCTAACACGTGCAAGGCAATGCGGATATAATTCTCTGCCTCCAAGGAACTTACATTCTATCAGGAGGAAGGGAAATACACATGCCCAGATAAGGAAACATAAAATATATACCAAACTATTTCAAGAAGGAGACAGCAATAACAACTGGGTGGGTTAGGGGATATCAGGGAAGGTTTCTTGTAGAAGGTGATACCTGAGCTGTATTCTGAAGGAAGCTAGGGATTTTAAAGGGCAGAGGTGAGAAGGGAATACATTACAAGCATTTGGAAGCACCTTTGGAAAGGCATGAAAAAGAATGTCATGCACAAGGAACAGCTAGCAAGCCTGCTTGACTGAAATATAATGTATAGAAAGGGGAATAAGACTAAAAATAAAGGCGAGAATCAGATTATGAGGGGCCTTAAAAATGTCAGCCTGAGGATTTCACTGTTTTCTCCAAAGCTGATGTGGAACTGAAGGTTTGGTTCAGTTTTGTAGGAGCATGATACAGTCAGACTTATACTTTAATAATATCAATTAGGCAACTGTCTAGGGACTGGATTAGAAGGGAAAGGGACTAGAATCAGGGAGACAAATTAAGAAGCAATTGCAATGATGAGGAATTGAAATAGGTTATGCTATTGGAGAGAAGGTGACAGACGTGAGACATGATGGAGGTACAATTGTCAACAGATTAGGTGAAAAAAGGAAGGGAAAAAAGGAAGAGTCAAGGATGACTAAACTTGCAAACCAAAGTTTGCAAAAGAGAAACAGGCAAGTCTACAGGAGAAAGTTTAGTTTTCGGAGAAAATATAAGTTCTGTTTTAGACATACATAGATATCAACAGGATAGCAAGAACTGGAGTTCAAGAGAGAGATTTGGGCTTAATATAGAGATATGGAAGTCATCTCCATAAATGTGATGATTCAATACATGGATATTGATAAGAAAGGAAGAGAAAGTACAGAGAAAAGGGGACTCAGGACAAACACAGTATTCTTGACCATATTACAACTTTACTAGCTATCATATTCTCTCTGAAGTGTTCCCTGAATAAATGATCTCCAAAGAACTATTCTGTTTTCCTTACCTTGGGCCAACACTGTGTGTAACATTCTTCATCTGAGGCCTTTCCAATTTCAAGCTTATCACAGTCCTGCTGACGCCAAGTTTTGAAGGCTGCTCCCATAAGGCCATGAATAAAAAGGACATCTGCTTTGATGGGCTGACTAATAAGAGAGAGAGTTTTAAAAGAAGCAGAATATGTACATTATTGCACCAGTGAGAATCTCTAATATCCTTCCTTTTCCTGCTGCTATCCCAATTCTATCTGAAACACAGTGAAACCTGATTATTACGTAGTTCATGGGTATATATATTCAGGGAAGGTTATCTTCTTTGACTTAGGATACACAACACATACCAAAAAGTGAGTGATGGCTAGGATACAAATCTAACCGCTCAGGTCAGCCAAATCAAAAATGGTAAAGAATGAGGTGACAGCTAACATAACCAGATTACCCTCATATCCTATCTCATGGGTTATATATTTCAGAGAACCAATAACAGAATATGAAAAAATAATAAAAGAAGATATTGTCATTCCATAGTCTTTATATGTGAAGGGGAGCAGATAAAGTCTTGCAAAGTGACATTTATCCAGGGTTAAAATGATCTGTATCAGAAATAAAGGAAGATTTAAAACAAATTTATTTCTACATACTTCCTGAGGGAAGGCAAACTAAGGAGGAATTATGGCTGATATTTTAGTGGCAAAGTTTATACATATGAAACATTGTTAAATTAATTTTGTTTACAAAGTGAAATTAAAATGATAGTTAAGATTTCATATTGAAAAGCAGTCTCCATTGCTCCCTGGGAACACATACATTTTACAAACCATTGATTTAAAAAAAAAAATCTGCCCCAAATTTAACCAGTTCGTTAAAGCTCAACGGTCCCTTCTATACTCACTGCCATAGCAATGATACATCTGATGGTGGTGATCATAAATAATTTAAAAAACTAGTACAAGTAATGCTTTCAAATTGTAGAAAAACTCCTGTCACTGTTGAATTTCTTTTACATTAGCACAATTTTCTCCAGGTCCCAGTCTCCTGGGTCCATTTTGAATGGATGAATATGGAGCAATCTAGCAATCAGATTTCTGTCAACCTCAATAATCTCAAATAGTCATGAAGTCAGAAAACAGTGCCTTAGAGTAGTAAGAAAAGAACACAAAAAATCCCATTCTCTTGGGTTTGTAGGAGTACAACCATCAAAGCATAACTTAATATTCTTATAAAATTAAAATTACTTATTTAGTAAGTTTTGACTATCTGTTCTTTCCTGGAAACTTTCTGACCTTCTTAGGTTACAACCAAAAATAAATCATAAGTAGTAAGGAGTAAAGAGGTTGCCATATACTTTGAAACCAGAAACAGTGAAGGAAAATACAGGAGAAACACTAATTTAACAAATATGGACACCCAGGATTCACTTAGCATAGAGGCAAACTACCCGACATGCACCTTGATCACTTGTAAGGCATCACCATATTTCAGTGTAGAATGGTAACTGACGTTCATGATGATGACACCTAACTATCAGAAAAAATTAAATTCTATTTTATCTACTCCTGTTCACCAAGACAAGGATTTGTTGTTATTCAGTTGTTTCAGTTGTGTCTGACTCTTTGTGACCCCATTTGGGTTTTCTTGCAAAGATACTGGAGTGGTTTGCCATTTCCTTCTGCATCTCATTTGACAGATAAGAAAACTGAGGTAAACAGGGTCACAAGTCCAGTAAGTATCTGAAGCAACATTTGAACTCTGGTCTTCCTGACTCCAGGCCTAGCATTCTATCCACTGTGCCACCTAGTTGCCCTGTTAAGAACTTATGTAATGTATTTTAGAATAAAAATTTTTTCATCGAAAATGGTTAGAAAGAAAACATTTCAGCAATGGGACGGGGAACTTCAGCTATCTATAAAATTGCCTCAACAAATCATCTCATATTCCAATGAAGTCAGATAAAGCATTATTTTAGTTAAAGGCTTTCAATTACTATCTTCAAATCATGAAGCCAACCACTGTCTCAATAGTGACTCAAAAGAATTTTATTTAATAAAATATTATCAATCAATCAAGTAATAAGTATTTATGTAACCAGCACGATAGGAGAAGCAATGAAATATAAAATCCTGCCCACAAGGCTAGCATAATCTATATAAGGGGAAAGCTAATACACGAGATTATAAAAGGAAATTTGGAAAATTAAAAAAAAACTATAAGGAATTGACGACAGAAACTCTAAGAATGGAGACTGATATGAGTTGAAGTAGAAAGATAATGAATTCATGGGTACTGGAAGTGAACCCAGTTTTGAAGAATAAGTAGAATGACTTGTATACACAAAAAGGAAGAGAAAGGAGCAATGGGAACAAAACAAGCACAGGCAACAGGGGGAATGAATGTGGAATGTATGCATAACAGTGAAGAGACAGACACGACTGGAGTGAACTTTGCATGTTGGGGAGAAAGGAGAAATACAGTTAGAACTGCAGGGTGGGATAAGACTACAAAAGGTCTAGAAAAAGGCAGAGTATGGCCTTCACATAGTAGGAAAGGGGGAGCCTGCTGAAGGTTCTTGAGTAGGGACGCAAAACTAGTATTTTAAGAAATTCCTACTGATTGAGGAATTGAAGAAATTCCTACTGATTGATTTTCCTATACTTAATGGTATTTAATTTGTGAAAGGAAGATCAAAACTCTCAGTGCTACACAATTAACGTGCCCCAAGAAAAGGAAGTAATTCTATTCCATGCTGCTTTCTTACCTAGTACGATACTGTGGATGTAGCACATACACTCCATCCTGGTACTTTTCTTGCACAGTTTCCCTGTCCAGGTTAGCCAGGGTTCTGGCAGCATGTGAAGCGTGAACGACATGGGGGGATTTCGCTGCTTCAGCCAGTATGGAAACCCAGCCTAGTATAAAAAAAAGAAAATTTCTTCAATTATTATATAACCAAGTCTCATATTTTTGAAAATTAAGCTGGGGAGAGATTTTAAATGAAGGACAGTGAAAGCAAACCATAAATATTTCTCTCTCCTGAGACAAGGTTTTTCCTGAATTGATGAGGCTAGTTTATTCTAACGCAGTCATTTTCTAAGATTTCTAAGATCCAATGAGTCTACAGGCACATATGACAGTGGCTGGTTAATGTTAAATGTTTCCAAACAAGTTGCAAATCCTATAAATTATTTTTCACTATTTGAGCCTCTACCTTTAACAAAGAATTCCTCTTCAAAATCAGCTTATGAATAGTTAACAGTATAAAAACCTAAAGCCCTTTAAAAAAAATTCTAGTTAGCACAGTTAAAACAGCATTCTGCAAGTTAATTACTAGCTAAGTAGAGAAGCATAGCATTTATTAATTCTAAATAGTACGGCTTTAATTTTATGAAGTGTTCTCTTACACTGCTTTTTCTAGAAATGGAAAACAGGAGCAGAGAATTAGTCCTTTATTATTTTACAAAACTCTTTCAAAAGTACATATCTAATTCATCTTTTATAACAGAAATATCCTGAGTATGTTTTTTATTTCTCACTGTACAGAAACTACACTCTAAAAACTCTTGTTTATCCTTTAAAGATCAAGTGTAACCTTAATTTTTGGTCAGTGTCTACTGAGAAATTATATTATGCTAATCATATTATGGCCTTTCCTTTTTCAATAAATCTTCATATTTCAAAGACATGTTAACTATTACTGTATTGACCTTGATGCCACCTGGATATTCTAAAAATGTTATACTTAATTTAGAAACTGATCACAAAAAGCTTTTTTAAAGCCTTCAAATATGTATTTTTATCCTATGTGGGTGTCAGTGCAAGACCCAGTTTAAAAAGTCTAAAATAATATATATGTAATTTCATATCAGAAAATTTTAACTTCTCCTTTGGTTTACTAAGACTTGTATAGAATAATCTTTATCTGAGGGAAGATTTTAAACATCAAACTACACAGTGAAACTGTCATTTATCCTATTCCTGTTACCTTAAGAAATTCATTCAACAAATTATCTTGGCTCCAAACATTACTCAGTATTTCTTAAAGATAAAATGATCAAAGGAATATTATCTCAAAAGAGATATATGCAGTTTCAACAGATGCACTTGCCAAAGCTAACTTTCCATTTCTATCCCTGGTTCCACGTCCTCTTTCAATCTCTCCTTTTCTGCCAGCTCTTTCTCTTCTTCAAAAATGCTTTAGTTTTAATATATCTATCCTCAAAGTAAATCCACTCATGATTCTACTACAATACTCAAGCTATTAGCGCTTTCCTCTTTTTCACTAGCAAAATTCTAGAAAGAGTAGTCTCTAGTCTGGCTTCTGTCCCCATCTACTGAAACTACTCAGTCCAAGCTCAACAATCACCTCTTACCAAAAAAGCCTTTTTTCAGTCTTCATCATTCTTAACCTATCTGCACCTTCCCACCCTCACTCCCACATGCCCCTCCCAATTTCTTATTTTCCTTGATTTCCATTACAACGCATTCTCCTAGTCCTTACACTTCTATGACTAGAATTGTTACTTCTATGCATCTACCTCCACCCTACAACTCTAGTCCAGCATTCCATACAATATGCTGAACCTATCAACACTTCAAACTCAACATGCACAAAACTGAACTCAGCACATTCCTCTCAAAACTACCACTCCTAATTTTTCTATTTCTGATGATGGCACCAACAAGTTATTGAGGCTTAAAAATTCAGTCTTTAATTCTTTCCTCTCCAGCTACCCACACCTTGTTGGTTGTCCAATGCTATACATTCTACCTCTCTCTCTCTCTCTCTCTCCCCCCTTTCTGGTCCCACTGTCAGAACTATGAGTTTTGATCTTCATTACTTCCTGAACTATTATCATTATCTCCTAACAAGTCTTTCTGCTTCTAGGCTTCCCACTCCAATGCAGAGCCAATATAGTAAAAAAACAAACAAACAAAAAAACAACTCTCTACCGTAGCACCCCAGGCCTCCTATAATTAGCTTTCAATCTTACCTTTTCCACTTTCTCTCACACTACTCCTTTCACACACACACACACACACACACACACACTCTCTCTCTCTCTCTCTCTCTCTCTCTCTCTCTCTCTCTCTCTCTCGGCCAAGTAAATAACAATTGTTTCTGTTTTGGTCAGAAACCCTGAGGGTCTTCCCCTCCTAGATTGATTTGTTTTTTGACTAGGTAAAAGAGGCCATTCTTTGCCTCATTTCTTACCTAGCCTGAATCACTAAATGGATGTTGCCTCAGTCAAACTGAGACCTATTAAAGACCTTGGCTTAAAAAGGCTAAGGTCTCCCACTGCATCCATGGCCATCTCCAGATGTACTGATCTATAGCTCACCACTGGACCCAGATGGCTCCAGAGGAGAAAATGAGGCTGGTGACTTTACATAGCCCTCCTTCACTTAAATCCAATTCACTCACAAGTCATGGCATCACCTTTCTGAAACCATGGTCCTCTTCGAGAATGAAGGACAAACAACAACAATTCTAGCCAAGTGGACTATTCACCATCCCCAATTTCTACACCTTTGGTCACACCTATCCCTCTCTCCCTCCTAAAATTTCTCACAGAACTGGACCTAACCTTTACACCTAATACACTTGGCCTCATATTATATATAGACATATTTTATCTTGACTGCTCCTCTGTCCCAATAAATTTTAAGTGCCTTAAGGACAGGAACCATGCCTTATTTAACTTTGCAGTCTCAGAATCTAGAAATAGTGCCTCAAATATAATACATACTTAATGTTTGGAAGAAGCAGCAGATAGCGAACAGGGCTGAGTCAAGAAGGTACCTGGATTTAAGTTTCCCTCTAGGAAACTAAAAAGTTGTAGAGTTAGTGCCAAATGCATTGGTAGAGGGAGTTTCCTCACTGAGAACGTCCTATACCAGCAAAATCACAGATGTGATAAAAAAAATGATAAAATATTGACAAATCAAAATTTATATGCAACATAATTATGTAAACTAATATATATTTTATAACATTACTAGTGGCATTAGTCAGGTACCATAAAATGACATAACTACATAAATGAAATAACTAAATAAAGGTGGTTTTTTTTTTTCAAGTTTAACTGTCATTCCACATTTTCAAGAAGCTAACCTAGATGTCATTCACAATGGAAGTATTATAAAAGTAGATTTTTAAATATTACTAAATAACAAAAAAAGTTTTTAAAAATTGGAGACATGAATTTTAAAATGAACTACTGAAAGAGCAAGCTTGGCATAATGAATGGAGAATGGCCTTGGAATCATGAAGACTTGGGTTCAAGTCCCACCTCTTACACACTGGCTGGCTGATTCAGGACAAGTCAACTCTCTATAACTTTATGTTCCAGAAGAGTTGATCTCCACTAGTAGGTCTACATTTAGCTATTTTAAGCTTATATAAAGTTTGAGGAAAGGGTTTTATTGAGATTCATTTACTAGAAATTGGCAGAAATATGTAAGAGTATCAAAACAAAATACCATAAAGGTATGAAGATATGAATATTAAATATCAAAATCGGCTCTCGATCAAAGTGATGAAAATTTCATTGAGCTCCATGGAATACAATGCTTCCTGCTTCCTGTTGATTTAAGTTCTTATTCCTTTGCCTAGAACTCACGGTCCTTCTCTATAATCTTATCTTTCCGACCTTAACTAATATTACTTCTTTCCATGTACTGTACACTTCAATTAAGCTGGGTTACATTTTCGATCTTCCAAACATGCCCTAAAATGCCCACACTCTTGGATAAGCTATTCCCTATATTGGAAAAGTCTTCCTCTACTACCAGCCTGCTGAATTCCTAGCCATCCTTCTAAGCTCACTCAAAGTCTGCTTCCTCTAGGAAATCTTCCATGATTCGCTAATAATGACAACCTTGTACGGCAGACTATATTTTGCACCTCTTTAGTTCACTCATCTACTAGGGTGCATCTATTGTGATTGTATCTTAGCCACTTCCCTCCCGCCCCATACTGTAAGCTTGATGATAGCAGGAAATTTGTGTTCACTAAGCTTTATATCTACCCAAACACTTAACACAATGCTCTGCATATCATAAGAGCTTCCTCAATATTAGCTGTTGTCAAAACGGCATAGTGTAATGAGAACTTAAATGGGAGTCAAAAGATTAGTCTGGGGTCTGCCACTAACTGATCATGTAACCTTCAACAAGGCACTTCCCAGGGCAGCTAGGTGGCGTAGTAGATACAGCACCAGCCCTGGAGTCAGGAGGACCTGAGTTCAAGTCTGACCTCAGACACATAACACTCACTAGCTGTGCGACTCTGAGTAAGTCACTTAACCTCAACTGCCTCACAAAAACAAAACAAAACAAAACAAAGCACTTCCCTTCCCCAGGATTCAGTTTACTCACTTATAAAATTAGAAGACTGGACTAAGGTCACTTCCAATTCCAATATAATGAGTTTATGCTTATTTTAAAGTCTAAACAAATTACATTCTCCCACCCATCACCTACTTTAATTTTCAGAAAAGCAGAAGTCACAAAAGCATAATGACTGCTTGTTTTCACATAACAGTGACTATGTAACAGCAAGCATAAATCCACAAAATTTAAGAAGACCTAGAAAAAACCCTCAACATGCTAAGACAATCTAAGAAAAAATGCAAATAAGTATCACATAAATTGATAAGGCATGAATGTGCTGCTATTTGCAGCAGGATGGAATAACCACATTGATGAGATCACAAATTAAAGTATTAAAGTATTACCCTAGTCAAGTCAAATCGACAATTTCTGGAATGCCTATGTATATTATTTTATAATTAAACATAGTCATTATAACCAGTTAAAAAGTAATTTAATATCTTTGAACTGTGGGAACATAATATCACTTCATCAAGTTTAAATACCTTCCTTTTATGAAAACAGCAGCTATCGGTTCAATAATTTTTAGGTTAAAGTTATAGGTTAGGTTAAAGTATATTTTATGTTAAAGTTATAAAAGAAAAAAACTTATTTTTTTTTCTAATATTGTCTAGCTAAAAATGGCAAGACTAGACCTACACAAATGTGAAAAATTACAAAATCTTTTAAAAGAAAAAAGTATGCATATACAGTGAAAGAACAGAAACAATGAAAATATCTATTGTTCCATAATTTGTAATATAAAAAAACAAACAATGAATCACTCTGAAAAGCAACAGAACCAATTTCTACCTAAGGCAAAGGGTTTTTTTTGCTACTGTCAAGCCAAAATAACTATTTTCACTCTGACAGCTCTTACATTTTACAGTATAGTCTCCATCTGCAAATGGAAAGATTTCCAGATGTTTGCTCAATGTAATTATCATTAAAGTCACATGCTGACAATGGAAGATTACTATTATCATACAGTAAAATGAAAAGCCTATTGATTGGATAATGTAATCTAGTAGATTGTGAGTTCCTCTGGAGAAGGGACTGTCTTGTGCCTTTCTTTGCATCCTCAGCATTTAGCACAGAACCCGGCTCATAGTAATGTTTACCAACTATGTGATATAATATTGACTTACTGACTGTCTAGCCTATAAATTTTATCTTCATAAAGTTTTAAATATGGATTATCCATATTATATACCATTCAGTCCACTAGAGCAGCCCAAAGTTTTACCTAGTTATATATTTTATTAATGCTTTGGATAATTCAATCTTTTTGTCCTACAGAATACTCATATTAAATAATAACACTTGGTGACTTAATGTCAGTTACCTTCATAGAATCCTCAGTAAAAGAACTAGTCTAGTACCTCATCAGGATGTGAAGATGACCTGGGCTCTTCTACATGGAGACTACATGAAGAGTACAAACTCTGACAGAAGCGGAAAAGACTTCCATCACAAGACTACATCTGATGTCCAAGAACAAGCCTAGGTAAGCAAGAAAGGGCCCAACATAAGTGACTATTAAGCAATAAAATCTTTGGTCACAGTAACTCCTGAAAGAAAATTAAAAGATAGCCTTCAGTCTAAATAGACTAAACAGATTAAGTAGAAAATGATTCTACGAGACAAGAAATATTAAAACACAGTCAAAAGATTTAAAAACTAGAAGAAAATATAAGGTATCTCATAACAAAAATAATTGACCTAGAAAAAAAATTGAAGAGATCACTTAAGAATCAATGAATTACCTGAAAGCTAAGCCCACCCACCCCTCAAAAAAAAAACAACACCCAAAATGCCTAGACATCAGATTTAAAGAAATCCAGAGGGCCAAGTGGACATGGAATCCACTAGTTACCTCCTAAAAGAAACTAAAAAATTAAATTTCCCTGCAATATTATGGCCAAAATCCAGAGTTTCTAGGTCAAAGAAAAAATACTGCAAGCAACCAGAGAGAATTCAAGTACCGAAGAGCTATAGCCAATATCACACACAATTTAGATGTAAATAAGATACGGAAGCAGAGAGCCATATTCCAGAAGGCAAAGGATCTAAGCTTACTACTAAGAAGAATTAACCCAGAAAAACTGAGTATAATCCTACAGAGAAAAATTGGCTATTAATGAAAAAGAAGACCTCCAAGTGTTCATTCCTAATGAAAAGATCAGAACTACAGAGGAACTTTAAAATACGAACACAGGAGACAAGAGCGACATAAAAAGGTAATAATGAATAAACAATCATAATGAGCTAAACAAAGATAAACTATTTACATGCTAATATGGAGAGATGGTACATGTACCACCTCTGAACCCTATTATCATCAGACATCATAAAGGGAGTCTAATTAGATAGAGGGCCAGAGAGTGGTCTGTCTTGGTGATCTTAAACGAATAATGGAAAGGAAGGGGAAGAGGAATACAGTAGGGAAGGATAAAACAGGGAAAGGAAGGACGGGGGAAATGATTCCATATAATCAGAGCACACAAGTAGAAGTCTACAGAAACAAAGACAAAAGGAGAGGGAAAGCAGGTGTTACTTGAATATCACTCTCAACTGAACTAGTGAAAGGATGGCAGAATACTCACTTGAATGTACACATGCAAAGTTGGTACAGAAATACATTTCACAGGGACAGCTAGGTGGCACAGTGGATAAAGCTCTGGCTTCGGAGTCAGGAAGACCTGAGTTCAAATCTGGCCTCAGACACTTGACATTTACTAGCTGTGTGACCCTAGGCAAGTCACTTAACCTTGATTGCCTCACCAAAAGGAAAAAAAATACATTTCACTTAACAGGGAAAAAGTAGAAAAGGGAAGAAGGGAGATGGGGAAATAAGAGGAAGAAATGAATAAGGGAGGAATTAACCCTAAGCAAAACACACCTTCACTAAAATATTCAAAGATGTACAAAGATATTTATAGCTTTTTGAAGTGGTAAATAATTGGAAACTTAGGGGATGCCCATCAATTGAAGAATGAATGGCTGAACAAATTATAGTATATGAGAATGCAATGGAATACCACTATGCTATAAGAAATGATTAAGGGGATGATTTCAGAGAAACGGGAAGACTTGCAAGAACTGATGCACAGTAAAGTAAGTAGAACTAGGAAAATAATATATACAAATAAAAACAATATTGTAAAGACAGAAAACTTTAAAAGACTTAGGAACTCTGATCAGCACAATAACTATGATTCCAGAGGACTCATGATGAAACATGCTACCTATCTACAGATAGACAGTAGACTCATTGTAGACCGAGAAATACATATATTTTTAATATGGCCAATGGGGAAATTTGGTTTGCTTATCCACACCCGTAAGAGGGGTTTGGTTTTGTTTTTTCCTTTCCATTATGATTTCCGTTTGAGGAGGGGTTTAGGGGGAGGAGAGTATGAATTTTTAAAAATAATTTTAAAAAGCTTGTCCAGTAAAATGTGGTCCACACCTATATATGACAGAGAGGTAAATACTGGAGTTGGTTTCATTGTGTATTCAAAGGCAACAAAAATCACAGGATGCTTAGCCATATTACCTCATAGTGCTGAGCATAAGCAAAACAGTCACCATGAAGACAGTGGCAACTTAAATGCCAATATCTGTTGTAGAGGATGAAAAAGTAGAGAAATTCTATGAAGAACTTGAAGATTCTCCAACCCAAGTTAACAATATTTTCATCCTTAGTGACTTCAACGTAAAGGTGGACAAAAGAGTGATTGGCAAAAAGTATTCTGAAAATTCCAGTTCAGGATTAAGAGAGTTCCAAAGATAATTCCAAATTTCATCCATGATGAAAAATGCTATATATCCTGAGAGAGAACTGATGAACTCTGAGTGCAAACTGAAAGCATACATTCTTTACTTACTTTTTCTTCCTTTTTATTTTTTGGCAACATGGCTAATATAGAAACATATTTTACATAACTTCACATGTATAATCGATATCATTTGCCTGTCTTCTCAATGGGTAGGAAGGGGCTGAAGACGGGGAATTTGGAACTCGAAATTTTTAAAAATGAATGTTAAAATAAAGTCTATTTTTAAAAAATATGCTGCACTGGGTCCAAATGAAAGAAAAATCTACTATAAAATTTAGAAACAAAATGGCGATAAAAGGCAATAAAAAGGCTCATGTTGGGCATAAACACTCTTCTTTTTGTATTGCATCTTCCACCCTCATTTCACCATGCTTCTTATTGCAGGAGAACAACTGAAGGGAGTGATATAGGAAGGAGATTCATAGTAACTATTTTTTTTACCTATTAACCCTATATTTCATTCATGTGGAGAGCCACTGGTATGGAAAATAGCTACACTAATGTAGATTGCAACTCATGCATGTATTATCCCAAAGAACTGCCTAGGTTACTGAGGGAGTAATGGACTTGGCCACAGTCACAGAGTCATTATGAATGTTAAAGGCAGGTATTTCTGAATTCCAGCTCAGATCTCTATATACTCTGTCAGGTAGTCTCTTAGGCATATGTAAGCTGATGTATATTCCCAGTGATGACTTGCATCAGAGAAGTGGAATAAATGAGATCATCCAGGAAATGTATGCTCAGAAAAGCAGCCTGTCATTTTGGTAAGAGTAAGGGACAATTCAGGAATGTTACATTTGAGTATTAAAGAGTATTAAAAAAAAATACCTAGAAAAAAGCCACCAGTGTTTTGGGTTGAACTCTCTATGAGGATGCATATAGAAGCATATTAAAAATCTTTTTTTTAGTAAAAGTGAAAATATTAAGAAATAATAAATTCTCTTTCCTAAAAAAGCTTTATAAACTTTTTACCTTTCAGAAAGTAGGCAGAACAAAAGGTTAGGTCTTTCTTAAGGAAATGGATTAAAGGTGATAACCAAACAACTCTAGTGACCTACCCCAAAAGTGATCGGGCTACTGACCCATCTAAGAGCTATCTCATCTTAGTTTATCCTGTGAGAAATGATTATTTCTTTCTTGCATTTAATAATTAGTTATTGTATTAGGATCAAGATTTTTCCCCTTTTCTACTTCCTCATCAGAAACCAATCAGTGTGGGAAATCTTTCTAAAAGACACATCCAGCCAAGACAGTGGAGATCTCATCAAAGACAGTAAAAGAAACTCTAAATTTGGGCTAATGAGTGCATTCCTCTCACTGTGTTTGCTGGGAAAATGTGGATCCTCATTTTTGTCAAACAGGTGATATGGAAATAGATAAGTCTCTTTGGCCAAGATTTGGATGATCCAAGTCACGTACAACACAGCCCACCCTCTCACTGTAATATTCATTTTCTCATTAATAGTTAACCAATCAGAGTTGACTGCTTACTCTTCCAAGGGCATATAAACTGTGAGCCCACTGCCATTAAGGTCTTTGGTCTAAGAGAGACAGACAAACATTTTATTAATAAATGTGCTGGCCTTACTAATAAAATGATTAAACTACCCAGAAATTATGTCTCTTAGAACTTCAGGAGTAACTTCACAGTAACCCTTGTTTTGGTATATTAACCCCAAAATGCATTTTAATATATTATGATCTTTTCCTTATTCAGGATTCCTATAAATGTAGCCTAAATTCATCTTTGGGTGGTCATGGTGATGATGATAATGATGATGATGATGATGATATTAATAATAACTAGCTAGCATTTACATAGGGCTTTAAGGTTTGTAAAGTACTTTACAAATATTATCTCATCTTATGCTAATGATAACCCTGGGAAATAGGTGCTATTATTATTCCATTTTACAGATGAGGAAACTGAGGCAGACCAAGGTTAAGTGACTTGACCACTTGAGAAATACATCATAGGGCATGGGAGAACTATGCTAGTTTGGACATCTCTCTAAGCCACAAATGGCTTAAATATTCACTTAAATTTAGTAAGTTATATAAAATTATTTCTGGAAAATTTGTGTCCTAAAGTGCAGAAAACAGTATTAATATTTTTCTTTGATTATAGGAAGGACATGGATAAGAAATGCATAAGATGAGAAAAAGTAAATGGGCAGCAATTTTCACCACTGGAGGTGGTAAGTTATAAGATCATGAATCCAATGAATTATTAAAGTATAACTTGATTGGCTTGTCTTCAGCTCTACTATTTATAAGGGGTAATATCAAGGCTGGGATTTCTCCATCATCTCAACAAGAGGAACTAAACTAAATATTAGTGAAATTCACTCTTTTTTTTTTTTTACTATTGTTTTATGGTCTTAAACCTTTATATTTCCAGTCTTCCAACTTAAATAATTTATTCTTTTCTCTTTGGTTGCAATTAATCTTGCAAATGACTTAAAGTGGATAGAAAATAAGGGAGAAATAAACATAGAAAAAGTATCTTTGGTTTAACTGGGGTCTCCTTTTAGCCTGAATAAGCTTCCTATTTACACAAATTGTCTTAGATTTTTTTTTAACTTTACACAGAAAAGGACAACAACCTTGGCAAAAAAAAATTATCCTCATTTCCTGATTATCTACCCATCAACTACCTTCATTAAAGATGATAGTAATTTATCTCAAGCTGTTCCCTTTTCCCTGACATCCCACCTTTTATACCCAGATGAGTCAGGATTATAAACCCATTTCCCATAGACACAAACTAACTGCACCAAGGAGACCTGGAGCCTTGATTCCAATCCAGGTGGGAAGTACAGTAGCTGCAGAAGATTAAAACCCTCTTTAAAAAAAAAAAAAACAAAAAACAGATCAGCTCCAAATGGCAACATCCATCTAAGTTGAAAAGCAATGAGTATTTATCTACTACATGGTCCTTCCCTGGATCTGTATCCAGGCCATACCCACTAACTGTGGCTCTTCTCCTCTCTCTCTATACTATTTCACTTACTGATTTTCTCAGTTCCCATGGATTTAATTATTATCTCTATGCTGATGTCTTTCAAATCTACTTACCCCTCTTAATCCCTCTACTGACCTCTAGTCTCAAATCTCCAGCTGCCTTTTAGACATCTGGATGTCCAGTAGACATCTTAAACTCAACATGTCCAAAACCGAATTCAATATCTTTCCCCCTAAACTCATTCCACTTCCAAACTTCCTTACTGCTATCTAGGCACCACTGTCTTCCCATACCCCAGGCCTGAAATCTGTCATCCTGAACTCCTCACTATTTCTTGCCCCATCTCTCCCCATATCCAATCTGTTGCCAAGACCTGCTCCTTTTACCTTTGCAATATCTCTTGAATACACCCTCTTTTCTCCTTTGATATTGCCACTACCCTGGTAGGACCTCATCTCCACATGCCTAGCCTACTGGTTGGTCAGCCAAGGCTCTCACTACTCCAGTCCATCCTCCATTCAGCTGCCAAAGTGATCTTCCTAAAACACAGGTTCCCCTTTTCAATATTCTAACACCTTCCACCTTCCACCCACTCTTCAATCCAGTGACACTGGCTTCCTTGCTGTTCCCCAAACAAGACACTCCATTTATTGGTACCTGGCATTTTCTCATACCTGGAATGCTTTCCTTCCTAATTCCTCCTAGATTTCCTAGATTCCATTAGGTCCTAGTTAAAACTCTACCTTTTATAGTGGGCCTTTCCTAGTCCCTCTTAATTCTAGGATCTTTTTCTTCTGTTGATTGTTTCCTGCTTATCCCGAATTTAGCTTGTTTGTACACATTTGTTTATATGTTGCCTCCCGCGTTAGACTATGAGCTTCCCAAGGACAAAGACTATCTTTTGTTTTTCTTTTCATTCCCAGTGCCTGGCACAAAGGTGGTACTTAAAAAATACTCATTAATTATGGAAATATGTTTAATATGATTGTATATGTATAGTCTACATCAGATTACATGCCATCTTGAAGAGGGGAGCAGGGAGGGAAGAGGAGAAAATTTAGAACTCAAAATCTTATGAAAGTGAATGCTGAAAACTAAAAATAAATAAATAAATAAATGAAAAATTCATTAATTCACTTGTCTATAGGTAGTGGGTACTGTGTTCTCAACACAGTTTGACAGATGATTGTTAGTTTCAAATATTCTTATCTGTGCTCTCCTTATTGTTACAGATAATCACCTTACCACTATGGATAGTGTAAACTATATTACCTACCAGCATATATCTACTATCTAACTATATTATGTACTAGAATGACCCAAAAAGTACCATCCCTACCCAGAAAAGTAAAATGGATAAAATAAATAAAAAATAAAGAAATTTAAAATCATAGTGTGTAAGCTCACAGGAAACCTAAGAAGGGGTAATCAACAGAAAAGACAGTGAAATATTAAAGTTTTTTTTTTGTTAAATAAGAAAAAAATGAAAGGATATCTTCCAATATCCCAAATGCTTAGCAAGTAAGAACTGATAAAGCAGCCATTAAATCAGAAATGTAAAGAAAAGGGACACAATTCAAAATGTATAACTTCCTAGAGAATCAAAACATAGCACCTCTATCAATCATATTTCAAGGATTTGTGATTTCATTTGTGTTCATGCTGAAACAATCATCATCTTCTCTCGCTTTAGTATATGGTTTGACAAGCTACTATACCCAAAAATCACAAAATGACAGGTTCATCTTCTAACAGGTTCACTATTTTATTAATTTTGCTTTGGTCAAGGAAGAAATTACACTGGATAGTATTAATGGCCTATTTCAAAATGTGTTGACACTTCAGCTTTGAATGTTTCTATAAGGTTCTCCAACTTTGGCAGAGGAGTAGCTAGTTTTTTGGAGTTTTTCTTATGAAAAGAGGCTCTACAACCTTAGCAAGGATGGTCCTCAGACAACAAACCAAGAGTCCATCAATTGGGTACATGCTCAAAAGAACTCAGGGTCATCTCCACACCCTCATGAGATATTAGAAGGTAGAATTTTAGCAGAAAGCACATAGCAATAAGTTGATGAAATTAAGAACATAAGCCAGGGCAGCTAGGTGGTGCAGTGGATACAGCACTGGCCCTGAATTCAGGAGGACCTGAGTTCAAGTCCGGCCTCAGACCAAACACTTGACATTTACTAGCTGTGTGACCCTGGGCAAGTCACTTAACCCCAACTGCCTAAAAAAAAAAAAAGAACATAAGCCTAAGACAGAATTATACCTCCAAGTCTACCTAAGAAACTCAAATTACCAGTAGCTGTATTATTCTTGTACTGAAAGGAACATGTCTTAGGCTTCAAGGTATATAATTAAACTCCCATCATCAATTTTAATTATCTTTTAAAAATCATAAGGCAATAAAAAACCCCATCAAACCTAGAGTACTTCAACACATTAACTTGTTACCTGAATGGACTATAGCTGAATGAAGATGCTCGTGCAATGCCATATTTCCAATGATTCGAACTATACTTCTCTGTATTTTAGGACAGTCCTTGTGAAGTTGATATATTCGTTGAAGTAGTTGCAGGCCTCCATTTGCTTCAATTTTATCACAATGTGTGGCGATCTAACATAATAAATGTATTAAAATTGGATGCTGTAAAAATATACAGACCTACACCACATTACATAGCCCTTTTTCAGTATTTAAGTTTTAGTACACATGTGAAAACCATCTTAAGGACAGGCGGCTGGCCAGCTGGATCACCAAACTTGGAAAACCATTTATAATCATTCGAAAGCACTGGATTTCATTTTAGTTGACCTGAGCTGAGAAAAAAAAATTCAAATCCCACACTTAAGTGGGGAAAAAAAAAATGCTTCTCACTGTCACAATCATTAAGAGAAAAAAAATCTGACAAATATGTCATACACAAACCTTCTATCTTCATTATGTTATGAATTTTTTTTAGATCAATGAAATAATTGGGTCACTCACTTTCTGTTTCAAATTATGTTGTGAATTGGCTTCTACAATTGACCCTGAGTGTAAAGACCAACATTAGCAAAAGCCCATCTAACTCCTGAAATCTCTGCTATGGAATAAGGCAATCTGTTTCTGCACAAGCAAAGGCAGTAGGTCAAGTGTCAACTACAACTCTGAACATAACTACCGGCCCAAGACAATGGCAAAGGAAAAATCAAGAAGGGGAAATCAGAGAAAAAAGCAGAAAGGGCTTACAATTGTCGCAAGTTTAAAAATAAGAGAGAAGAAGCAAGAAAAGAGAAAGGATCAGGGACAAAGAAGAATAAAAAAGAAAAGGACACTTGGGGCACAACAGCACAAAAACTGCTTCATGCTACAATTCATTGACCTTCTCCCCTTCCCCCGTAGATAATCACCACACCCTGAACTGGCTCCACTACTCACTAATTTTACAGAATGACAACTTGAAGATATTTCTTTCAATTTTCAATATCTAAATTTTATTAAGCTAGAACATGAAACTTAGATAACTCACATAGATAAATTCCTCGGAAGAGAGCAACCCCAGGCATTGCTACATCATTAATTTAGGACCTATTCTTTTTTTTTTTGTAAGGTAATTGGGGTTGTGACCTGCTCATAGTCACACAGCTAGTAAGTGTCAAGTGTCTGAGGCTGGATTTGAACTCAGATCCTCCTGATTTCAGGGTCGGGGCTCTATCCACTGCGCCACCTATCTGCCCCCTTCAGGGCCTATTCTTAAACCACCAAAACCAAATCTAGCTTTTCTAAGCTTCCTTCTGTGCCAAAACACCCCATCTGCTCTATTCTGTGCTGAGCTTCTAACTCTATGACAGGAAGAACGGGGGAACAGAATGCTAAGAGCTCACAGGTTGTATTAAACAGAAATGATTTTCAAAATGCAATGTCAGGATTCTAAGAAGCAACTTTATAAGTTCCCTAAAAAAGTCTGGTCCATTTGGCAAGTTTAACACGTGTCTCTCAATTTGATAACCTGCCAGCCCAACTTTATTTGAAGAACTCATTAGTGTTCCTGAGTATGTATGGGAAACAATGCTAAAAGTTCTCAAATTTGAAAAAGTTTAAAAATCATTGCTATAGGATATAATTTATGTAGGAATACGGTCAATTTGAATTTTTTACATTTTAAATGAAATTTTAAATGTTAAGTTACCTCAGAGTGTCTTACTAAAGCCTGCAAACAAAATAACTCTACTGTTGCTGAAGGAACTTCGCCAAAACTTTCAGCATAAGGAAGTCCATTTCCTCCAAAACACCATAAGCCACCCTATAATCAGAAAAAACGAACAAAGTTTATTGGGAAAAAATGTTACCCCATGGTTTTTGTTCAGCAACTAGATATAACCCATAGAAGTGTTAGACTTCACCTATAGGCTACCAGATACCTTTAAAAAAAAAAGAAGAGATTTATGCATAAATGAGATGGATCAGGAAAGTCCAGGGGTACTCAGGGCTTCAAAAGTCTACTTGTCCTGGGAGGAAAGGAGTTGGAACCCCTGGGAGCAACTGATACCTGGGCAAGTGGAAGAGCATGGAACCAAGGAAGATATTTCCAGGTAAATGTACGAAAAAGTTCAACAAGAGAGGGTATAGATCAGCAGCAGGGCAGGAGCCCCACCATGGGGCAATGTTCTGACAAATGCAATAAATGGTATTGTTCTGGCAATGAGACACAATGGAGAAGGGGAATCCATGGAGTAAATCTTACAAGGCAGTGGCATAAAACACCGAGAGAACGGGGGGGGGGGGGGGGGGGGGGGGCTTAGAATAGAAAGTTTGGAAGCTTTGCTTACATGAAAAATACTGAGAAAAGAGAGACCAGGAAATTATAAGGATTATGAATCAGAAAATGAGGTTCTAGAGTAAACAGAAAGAGAAGATGCACAATGAAGAGAGAGAAATCCCTTGTGGAAAGGGACCCCAAAAAAATGAAATTTAAAAACTAAGGAACAGGACTAGCTGAAGGAGAGGAGAGGAAAATGGAATATCAAATGAAAAGAGTCAATCAGGGGTGAAGGGATGAAAGCCAGTGGGAACAGGGATGCCTTAAAAAAAAAGATTAAAGTAAAGTAACTGAAGGAACATAATATTGTGTTTGCAACAGAAGAGGGAAACTGAAACTGAAAAGCTTCTGCACAGACAACATTAATGCATCTAGGATGCATCTGGGATAAGAAGGGAAGTAGTCAAATTGGGAAAAAAATTCTTTGTATCAAATTCTCTCATAAGGGCTTGGTATCCAAGACATATAAACAATTAATAAATAAAGTAAGTAAGCAGAGTCAAGAAAAGAATATACATACTAATTATAATGGAAAGAATGACACAGAAAAATCAAAAGTAAATGTAACAAAATGATAAAGATCAAGTGGGACTCAAATGAAGAGACATAAGAAGACACCCCTAACCGACCCCTTCATGGAGGTAGGAGATTCATAGATGTTACACACTGACATATTTTTGAACTTTTTCAACGTATTGATTAGTTGTAATGACTTTTTTTTTCTTTTGTCCTCTCCAAAAAATACTGTGTCATATAGGATTGCTCTCTGGGAGGGGAAAAGGAAGGAATACCTGGAATACTGTGGTGATGCAAGAGACAGAAAATATTAAAAAAAAAAACTTATTTTAAAAAATTAAAGAATATCACTGTAACATAAAACTGGTAACCTAAAACAGATGAGGGTGTATAAATTTACATATGTATATCATAGTAGCAGAAAGGAACAGTAAATGCAGTATTAAAAGACTTACATAATTTGAACAATAGTATTTTCTAAAAGAAGTTTAATCAATGTATTCCCAAGTTTTTAATTAATTCATCAGATTATTTATTTTTAAAACTTACCTGATACCCCCAAAAGCTATCTGATTATTTCTCTAAGCAATTTGGCTTCCTTTTCTGAAACAGGATTTTCCTCTATTTAAAGAAACCTGGATATCAAAGATTCATGTACCTTAAGCCTAGAATTTGGATGGACATTTCTCATTCAAATCCATAAATCTTGTTTTTTGTGATCCAATTTATAGCTGGAAAATCAAACACATAATAAGAACACCTCAAATGTACTATTATCATGAATAAAAACTATCAGAATAAAAGAACCTCAAAATTAGAAGGATTCTTAAAAGTCATCTATTCTAAAACATACCATATTCTACAATTCAACCACACATAGCTCCACTGCCCATCTCAGTGTCTTTGGCCTGGCTATCTCCATGCTTGGAATTCTCCTTCCTCATCTCAGCCTCTTAGAATTGTTTCCTTCCAGATTCAGCTCAAGCACCACCTTCTACAGGAAGTCTTTCCTGATCCCCACAGTTACAAGAGTTGTCACTCACAAAACTACCTTGTATTCATTTTGTATACATTCTATATACTTACAGATGTACATGCTGTGTCCCCAGTAAGAATGTAAGCTCCCTGAGTTCAAGGGCTAGTTCACTTTTGCCTTTGTATCCAGAGAGCCTGGCAAGTAGTAGGTGCTTAATATACTTTGCTAGTTGATTATATAGCATTCTCTTCTCAAACATCTTCAACAAGTTCTCTGCAGGCAACTAGTAAGGACTTCCTGAAGTGAATTTAGCCTTCTCTCGAAAGCCTCTCCTAAGGAGACACCCACTACCTACCTCTTGAGGCAGCATATCCTTCAGCCTGTTGGGAAGGTTTTCCCTGCACTGAAGCAAAATGTGCCTTTCTCCAACTTTCAACCATTGATCTTAGTTCTACCTTGGGAACAAGCAGAACAAGACTAATCCTTCCAAATGACAGGTCTTCAAATGCCTAAAAAGAGCTTGAGGCCAAGAAGAAGTGCTTCTTCACCTCTGCTTTTACGAAAGCGCGTGTGGAAAGGGTAATAGTTTTGATGGACTCATATTCCGAGTCTGTCTTGCTAGCTATGGATCCTTAGACAAGTCACTTAACATCATTAGGCCAGTTTTCTCATTTATAAAGTATCAGTAATAGTCAATGATGACAACGAAGACAACAGACAAACAGACAATGATGACTACCTCAGAGTCATTCTCCACTCCACGCTCTTCCACCCTCCCACATCCAACCAGTAAGCCAAGTTTGGTTGATCCTGCTTCCTCAGTATTTCTTTCATGGGCACCTTTGCTTCCACTCACACCATAACCACCATAGTCTAAGCCTTCATTGCTACTCCCTGAGACTCCTGCAATAGTCTCTTAGTTGTCTCCTCTACAACCAGCCCATCTTTTTCTCCAATCCTTTCTCCACACAAACGCTGAATTGATATTCCTAAAACAAAAGTCTGACCATGTCATTGCTCAGCCGAAGAGGCATCAGTGGCTCCCCACTGACTTTTGGCTAAAATACACACTCCTGTATTTGATATTTAAAGTCTTTTATAATCTGGTTTCAATTTTTCTTTCTTTCTTTTTTTTTTAAACACAATCTTTAAAAATATGGTTGATCATAGAGAGGCAATGTTTAGTCATAATGAAGCATAAAAGCAAGGAACACAAGATTTGTTTTTTCCAGCTTTTCTTTCTAAAGGATTACAAAATACTCCCACTCCCACACTCTGTGTTCCAGTCATTCTGGCCTGCCTCCTGTTCCCTGTAAACGGCATTTTATCTCCCAGTTCCACGATTAGTACTCTCCCCCTTCTCACTTCTACTTCTGGAAACTCTTAGTTCCCTTCATAGTTTAACTCAAGTACCACCTCCTTCAGAAGGCCTCTTCTCATCCCACCTAGTTGTTAGGCCCTCATCAATGTATTATTTATTTTATACATATCTTATATTTACTTATCTATGTACCTATTGCATCTCCCAGTAAAATGTAAGCTTCTTGAGGGTAGGGAATGTTTCCCTTTTGTCATTGTATTGAAGTGCCTAATAAGGCAGGCAGTTAAGAAATGATTACTGATTAACTGCTTGATAGTAATTGCTTCACAGGGTTATTTAGGAAAATCTGGGTTTTTTTCATAAGCGTGGAGAGTATCTTTTCCATCAATAAAGGTGCAATCCCTTCATATTTAGTAGACAATCTTCATGAGTTGCTGTGCCCAAAAGAATTAATCACTTGGAAGCCAACTTTCTGGTGAATAGCAGCTCCAATCTTAGGTAGTCTGGGCCCCAAAATAGAGATCTGTTTCCAAGTATGTATTTGATACCTCTCCAGTTTGGTAGAAACTGCCAGAATATCTGAATAAAAGCAGTATAACTCATTCATTTCAGCAGGTTTTACTTCGTAAAATACACACAACTTGTCTGAAAATCGGGTGCCAGAAATTAGAACCTGATATTTTTGTCTCACATTATCCCCTTAATAACAATATTGATGAAGATGATAGCTAATATTTATATGGCACTTATTATGTGCCAGGCACTGTGCTCAGTGCTTTACAATTATTATCTCATTTCATTCTCACAACCTTGAGAGGCAGATACTATTATTGTGCTCATTTTACAGAGGAGGAAACTGAGCCTTAGAGAGAGGATCACATAACTAGTAAGTGTTTGATGCCTGGCACTCTATACACTGTGCCATTTAACTCTCTTAAGAAGACTCACATTTATCATTTTCCTGTTTTGTCACGTCAGCATGACAAAACAGGAAAATGATAAATGTTGGAGAAGATGTGGGAAAATTGGAACATTAATCTATTGTTGGTGGAGTTGTGAACTGAGCCAACCATTTTGGAGAGCAATTTGGAACTATGCCCAAAGGGCTATAAAAATGTGCGTACCTTTTGATCCAGCAATAGCACTCCTAGGGCTATATCCCAAAGAGATCATAAAAGTGGGAAAGGGACCCACAGTTACAAAAATATTTATAGCAGCTCTTTCTGTGGTGGCAAAGAATTGGAAATGGAGACAATGCCCATCAATTGGGGAATGGCTGAACAAGTTGTGGTATATGAATGTAATGGAATACTATTGTGCTATAAGAAATGATGAGCAGCCAGACTTCAGAAAAACCTGGAAAGGCTTGTATGGACTGATGCTGAGTCAAATGAGCAGAACCAGGAGAACGCTGTGCATGGGAACAGCCACGTTGTGCAGTGACTAAACTCTTCTCAGCAATGCAAGGATCTAAGACATCTCCAAAAGTCTCATGATGGAAAATGCTATCCACATCCAGAAAAAGAACTATGGAGTTTGAATGCAGATCAAAGCATATTATTTGCTCTTTTTTTCCCTTCTGTTTTGTTCTGTTTCTTCTTTCTTGTGGTTCCTCTTATGGGTTCTAATTCTTCTTTACAACATGACTAATGTGAAAATACGTTTAATAGGAATGTGCATGTAGAGCTTATATCAGATTTCACGCTGTCATGGGGAGGGAGTTGGGGAGAGAGGGGAGAAAATTTAAAACTCAAAAGCTTTGGAAGTGACTGTTGAAAACTAAAAATAAATTAAATAATAAAAAAAAGACAACTCATATTTCTAAAAATTCAAGTCACAAAGAAATATTAACATAGTTAACTTCAAGATAATTCAAACATATACACACAATTTCTGAAACAGAAGATAAAAAGTGGAAAGTGACAGAATAAAAACCTTCTTGATAAAAACCTAGCTATATCCTTAGTTTAACTTCCATGAAAATATTGAAAAAGTAAAGTCATGCTTTCAAATATTCCAAGGAAATTTTAAGATTGGTCCAAATTACCAATAATAAGAGAAATTCAGATTAAACAACTCTGAAGTTTTACCTCACAACAAGAAAACTGAGAAAGACAGAAATAGGGCTGGAGGGGTTGTGGAAAGACAAATACTCTAAAACACTATCTAATGCTACCTATTAAAGCACTGTTGGTGGAGGCGTGAACTCGTCCAGCCATCCCGAACTACATTTTGGAATCATGCTCAAAAAATGACTAAGATGTCCATAGTGTCCATATCCTTTGATCCAAAGATCCCACAGCTAGGCATATACTCCAAGGGGGTCAAAGATAGAAAGGAAAGTCTTAAATATACTAAAGTATTCATAGTAGCACTTTTTGTAGCAACAAAGAATTAGAAACAAAGTAGATTCCTATTTCCTGGGAACGGCTAAACAAATTAGAGTATATAAATCTACTGGAACACTACCTTAAGAAACAGAAAATTTAGAAAAGTATGAGAAGACTAATACAAACTGATGCGGAGTAAGCAGAATGAGGGAAACAAACAAATAAAAGAACAAGACACCGAATACTGTAATTATAATCATCAAGCAAAAAATGTATCTCTTTACTCTTTGAAGCTGTGGGGAACGTTGCATATACTGTCAGACTCAATTAATGTGTTGGTTAGTTCTGCTGAATGGCTTTCTTTTTTTCTTCTTTTTTATTCTTTGCTACAGGGAATGATTCTGGGTAGGGGAAAGGAGAGGATTATATTCAGAAATGAAGGTAAAATAAAAACAAAGACATCAATAAAAAACTTAAAATTAAAAAAAAAGTGATATAGGAGATGTATTCTAGCCTTTGACCAATAAAGAGGCCATTAGGAAGATTAGAGAATAGAGAACTATAGTCAACATGCATAATAGTACATTTCTTTGGCACTCTCAGAGACATATCAGGCAACTACTATTATATAAGAAATGACAGCAATTGTTAGTACAAAGTCAGGATATTAGGAACCCTAGGCTACCTTTCTTATTTTCCTAAGGATTACAAGCTGTCACAGAAAATTAATACTTGTTAATCAAATATATTTCAACCCTGCTAGTATTCATCTGGATGCCAGTAATCATCTGACTCAAATATACACAAAAATATGATGATCCATATTCTTTGTGAAACAGAAATGTCCTTATGTATGAGAAACTGGGTTGGATGGAATCTTTTTATTGAGACACCATTTTAGGAGATTCATAACTTTCATGTTTCAAAAGTTCACCTCTAAGTTATCTATTGAAACTTTATGTATAGATTTTTCACACAGAAACAGAAATAGAAATGATAGCTAGCTTTGCAAGCTAGCCCCCTCTTCCCCCCAAAATACTACATCACTCATAATGTAGCTGAAACAAGTGTTGCAATACTAACAATCTTAAGGAAAAAAACACCAAAATTGAATCAGAAATATTTTGAATGTTGGTGTTTCAGAAAAAGCAAGTTTAACTAGAGGATGTTGTTGTTGTTCAGGCATTTTTCAGTCATGTCTAACTCTTTGTGACCCCATTTGAGGTTTTCTTAGAAAAGAAACTGCAGGGGGCAGCTCGGTGGCGCAGTAGATAGAGCACCGGCCCTGGATTCAGGAGGACCTGAGTTCAAATCCGGCCTCAGACACATAATACTCACTAGCTGTGTGACTCTGGGCAAGTCACTTAACCCCATTGCCTAGCCAAAAAAAAAAAAAAAAGAAGAAGAAGAAAAGAAACTGGAATGGTTTGTCATTTCCTTCTCCAGCTCATTTTACATGTAGATGAAGAAACTGAGGCAAACAGAATTAAGTCACTTGCTCAGGGTCACACAGCTATAGTTAAGTATCTGAGGCTAAATTTGAATTCAGGATGATGAGACTTCCTGACTTCAGACCCAGCACTCTATTCACTGTGCCACCTAGCTGCCCAATTAGAGGATGACACAGAGGTAAAAGACGTGTTAAAATTTTTAAGGTCATGTTGGAGTATTTCTAAGGTTAGTAACACTAATACTCTAATATTTCTAACTTAATTTTGAGACTTATAAATTCCTTATTCCTCACTCAAAAATATCACTTTTCTTATTCTTATCAATGAGGTTAATTAGGTTCACTTTGGAAAGGGGAAAGAAAAAGTGGGTTAACAACATTTCTATCTAACTGTTAAAGAGGTTGCCTGAGGTAAAAAAATTTTTTTTAATGTGAAAGATAAGGGGAAAGGGCAGAATGATGCCCCCAAAAGAGAAAAAAGGAGATGATACAAGAGAAGGAGTCAAGTAATTCCCTACTGTTAGTCACAAAGCACCATTAACCCAGGATAACTCAGTGCTACCTCGTCCTCATAAAAAGCAAGGTGAGGAACAGAGTATCCTTCAAAGCAAAGCTGCTTTGGTGCTCATAAGTGAGCACTCACCGCATAGGTGAGTGAAGGGAAGGGGCAGTATTTAACTGACCCTTCCTATGTATCAGACCCTTCGTGACTCAGGGGCGCCAATAGTGAACTCATCTGAAGTTTATGCCAGAGAACTCCTTTCTTCTATAAATGACTTTAAAAAAATTTTGTACCTTTTCTACTACATGCACTAAGCACCTAAATCACAATTTATGCCTCAGCAATAGTAAGTGCCAAATAAACATTTTTTGAATGCATTCACCTTCTGAGCAGCTAGAGACTGACTACTTTCCCTCAGAGCCAAAGATGTGAAATACTGGATACAATGGTCTATCTCAGTCTGAGGTAAAGATGCCAGCAGCTGTCGAAGTTCCTCTTCAATGGAGTAATCCTGAAATAAAAGGGAAAGGAGGGGGAAGAGATGAGGATCTTGAATCAGCCCAATTCCATGATAGAGACTACCCAGTACAAAGCCTAATCATATCTCTAAAAGTCTGACATCCAAGTTTTATGTAGAGGATGAACCAAGAGCCATTTCCTAATAGATAAGTAGTCAAAGGATATAAACAGTTTCCAAAAGAACTACAAACTATCAACAATCACATGAAAAAAGGCTTAATTCCTACTAAGAACAGAAATGCAAGTTAAAGCAAAACTGAGGTTTTATTCCTTACCAAGCAAATAAGCAAAGATGATAAGAAACAAAACAGTCAATGCCAGAACACCTGTGGGAAGACAAAGACACTAAAACTTTGTTCACTGTTGATACAGCTGTGAATTGGCCTAAGAGTTCTTAAAAAAACAACATGGAATCACGTGAGAAAAGATACTATACTGTTCTTAGCCTTTGACCTAGAAATTCTGCTACTGGGGAGATATACAGATGCAGATCTACGTACTTATAGACAAAAATATATAGATCAATATCTATATATCCCAAAGAAGTTTAATACAGAAGGGTATCATATACACCAAAGAGCAACATTTTTAGTGATAGCCAAAAACCGGAAACAAAATGAATGCCTATCAATTGAGGAATGGCTCATCAAATTGTGGCATATAAATATAACAGAATTTTATAATGCAGTACAAAACCAAGAATATGAAGAATATAGAGAAAGATGGGAAGACATATATGAAATGAGGCAAAGTGACAGAAGCAAAATCAGGATGATAGTATGCACAATGGCTATGATAATATAAACAAAACACTGAAAACAAGGCTGACTAATTTTAATGAGCAATGAGCAATCTTGGTCCTGGCTTAGATGATAAAATGCACCAACCTTCTTTCTTTAGAGAGGCTGGAGATTATAGATGCAGAATGTTATATATAGTTAGCAGAGATGATCATAATGTCTCCACTGGCTTTCCTTAATTGATTTATCTTGTTGCAATGGGAAACTCCATGACAGAAAAGGGATGTTGGGAAATGAATGATGTAAAAACAAAAGTAAAAAAAAAATAATAAGTGCATTGGAAAGGTGAAAAAAAGGTACTATATTAGTTCTACAAGGGAAAGTTAATTGACACATAATGGCAACCAGGGAAGATTTCATGAAGAAAGTAGCATTGATGTTAGGTGGTTAAGAATTCAACAAGTAAAAAAAAGTAGGAAGAAGGATCTTACAGGTACAAGGAACAACAAAGACATAGACACAAAGGACAGCACAGAGCTTAGCTACATCTGCTATACACTGGTCTTTTATCTTATCCTTAGGCCTTTGTTTCAAGGTCTCTTATGCCTTGCCAAACCTCAATGTGCCTTCTCCTCTCCTACTTCTATGCCAATTAGTTCCACTACAAAATTACATGATCTAATTTCAACTAGATCCTTATGGATGCATGGTGATCATTTTCTTTCCTAATTGATATTATAATACTCTGGGTAGAAACTGTTCTAAACCTTCACCTACTATGTTCCCTCTCCATCTCAGCAAAAGACATTTTCTCTTACATTACTGAGAAAGTTGAGGTCATCCACTGAAAGTCACTACTCCACAACTCAGAACTCCCTGAAATTGTCAATATTCTCTCTTTTCTACAACCTCTGAGAAAGAAGTGTGCCCTATCCTTGCCACAGATAAACCCCTCTACCTGTGTTCTTGATCTTACTCCTCCACTCCTCTCTAGGAGCTTACCCCTTCAATCATCCCCTTTAACTCTTACTTTTAAACTTTCAATCTTTTAATAATTTCTAAGCATGCCTTTTCCTTAGAGAAAAAAAAATTACTTGGCCCTGCTACCCCCGCCCCACCCTCTCACCCCCAATGAAAGTGCTATATGTCTTTTCACTTCCACAGCCAAACTCTTTTTAAAAAAATCATCCAGTGTCGTTGTCTTCTCTTCACCTCCCACTCACTTGCAACTCCTAGAAATCTGGCTTCAACAACTCTACTGAAACTGTTCTTTCAAAGGTCACCACTATTAATCTGATGGTATTTTCTCAGTCATCATCCCCCTGGACCTTACCTGTAGTTTTTGATATTACCAACCATCCTGCTCCTTCTTGGCTTTCGTGGCAGAGGAGAGAAGGGGGCACATACAAGAGATGTTACGAACATAAAAATGACAGCTGACTAGAGAATGAGCTGAACTGACAGAATTGGCAACTGACTGGATACACGTGATGGAAGAGTGTGAACTAGAAAGAAATATTTATAGGTATGTGGGAGGAACTCTATATAGGGGAAGATTGAATACTGGGGGGAAAAACAGGATGATAGTGAGGGAAATCCACTGAAGCAGATGGAAGAAGATGGGATCAATGGTATACGTAAAGAAGTTAAACTTGTCAAGAAAGGCCACCTCTTCATCAGAAACTGGAGTGAAGGAAGGGATAAAGGAGCATATAAGATGAGAAGAAAGGCAGGGGAGGGAACTTGCAATAAATGGACTCAAGTTTTTTTGGGCCACTGTGAGGCAAAGTCCTGAGAAGATGCAAATGCTGTACAAGGCTTGAGGAGCAAAGATTTGGAACTGTGGTCAGTAGGACAGAGAATCAACAAACATTTATTAAGAATATGAAGGCATTGTACCACTGTACTTAGTGCTGGGGATACAAAAAGGGGCAAAAGACAGTCCCTACCTCAAGGAGTTTACAATCTGATGGGTGGGTACAAAAAAGCTACATACAGGATAAAAAGAAAATAATTAAGAGAGGGAAGGCTCTAGGATCAAGAAGGGTTGCAAAAGGCTTCCTTCAGAAGATGAAATTTTAGGTGAGACTTAAAGGAAACCAGGAAAGGCAGCAGGCAGAGATTGAGAGTGTTCCAGGCATGGAGGACAGCAAGAGAAAAGACTGGAGCCAGGAGATGGAGTGTCTCGTTTGTGGAACAACAAGGAGGCCAGAGTCACTGGATAGAAGGCTATGTGGCAGGGATCAAGATGTAAGAATGCTAGAAAGTTGGAGGCGGGGGTCAGGGGGGAAACCTAGGTTATGAAGGGCTTTGAATGCCAAACAGAGCATTCTGTATTTGCTCCTGGAGACAAGAAGGTACTGGAGTTTATTGAGTTGGGGGGCGGGGGGAGAGGGTGAGTGTGTGTGACATGAATGAACCTGTATTTCAGGAAAATCACTTTTGGTGACGAATGGTGAATGAACTGGAGTAGGGAGAGCCCTGAGGCAGGCAGATCTACCAAGAAGCTATTGTAATAATCCAAACATGAGGTGATGAGGACATGTACCAGGGTGGTGGCAGCATCACAGGAGAGAAGGAGGAGTAACTGGGAAATGCTGCAAAGGCAAAATCAACAGGTCCTGGCAACAGAGAGCTTAAAGGACAGGGAAGATGATATAATCCTCTACAGGATAGAGAAGGCAGAAGGAGGGGAAAGTTTAGAGAGAAATATAATGATTTCAGTTTGGCAATGCTGAGTTTAAGATGTCTACTGGACATACAGTTCAAGATGTCTGAAAGGCCACTGGAGATGCAAGATTGGAGGTCAGCAGAGAAACTGAGGCAGGATATAGAGTTTTCAAAATCATCATCACAGACAAAGTGAAGTGAGTAGAATCAGGAGAACATTGTTATACAGTAAGAGCAATATTGTAAGGATGATCAACTGTGAGAGACTTAGTTACTCTGATCACGACTAATGATTCAAGACAATTCCAAAGGACTCATGATGAAAAATGCTATCCACCTCCAAAGAAAGGACTGATGAACTCTGAATGTAGATTAAAGCATACTATTTTAAACTTTTATTCTTATTTCTTTTTGTCTGCGTTTTCTTTTGCAGCATGGCTAATATGGAAATATGATTTGCATGATTTCACATGATGATATCAAATAGCTTACCTTCTCAAGGAGAGGGGAGGGGTGGGAAGGAAGAAGAGAATTTGGAGCTCAAATTTTTTTAAATGAATGTTAAAATTGTTTTCTTTGTAACTGGGAAATATTTAACAAAATAAATGAAAACATATTTTAAAAATCATGATCATAGAGATGGTAATTAAATCCATGGGAGCTGATGAGAGTAAAGCAGTATAGAGAGAGAAAAGTGCCCAAGACAGAATCCTTTGGGATACCTATTACCAATGATTAGAGGGCACGATCTGAATGGAAATCTTGCTAAAGAGATTGAGAAGGAGTAGTCAAATAGGTAGGATGAGAATCAAGAGAGTGGTATCCAGGGGCAGCTAGGCGGTGCAGTGGACAGCACCAGCCCTGAAGTCAGGAGGACCTGAATTCAAATCCGGCCTCAGACCAAACACTTAACACTTACTAGCTGTGTGACCCTGGACAAGTCATTTAACCCCAATTGCCTTAACCAAAAAAAAAAAAAAAAAAAAAAAGAGTGGTACCCTGAAATCCTGAAAAGCCTACAGGAAAAAAGAGTATCAAGGAGGACAGGGTGATGAAAAGTATCAAAGGCTGCAGAGAGGCTGAGGAGAACGAGGACTGAAAAAGGCCAATGGATTTGGCCATTAAGAGATCACTAATTTTGGAGAGAAGTTTTGGTGGAATGATAGGTTAGAAGCTGGAGTGTAAGAGGTTAAGAAAAGAGAAGAGAGGAAGTAGAGGCACCTATTATAGATGGCCTTTTCAAAGAGTTTAGACACAAAGTGCAGAAGAGACTAGGATAATAGTGAGTATAGAAAGATCTAATAATAAAGTGTTGAGGATGGTCTAGGTAAAGGCCTCATCTAGCTGAAGGGCTTAATGTCAGAGTATCATTTTATAATGCTTTTACCTTTCAGAATCCCTATTATTTTTTCATGCCTCAAGCCCAGGTTCTTCCTCTTTGATTTTTTTCCTCTGATTTCCCTAGTTGTATCCTCTCACTCCCCACATTCTTTTTACTTAAAAATCTGTATGTTTTATCCTCCCAATAGATTATAATCTCCATGAGAGCAGGGATTGCTTTACTTCTGTCTTTGTGTCCCTAATGCCTAGAACTGTGGCTTGCAGCTAGTGAATGCCTAATTTGGTTTAAGTAACCAGAATCCATGTCTCACGCTTCCAAAAATGGTGCTCTGGGTTACCACACTTTCTCTCCCATTTTACAAGAGTGGAGTAAATGAAGCACTAGAGCTCTAAGAGAGTTCCATCCAAGGACTTGGGAGTTTCATAGACAGCATGGAGTCACTGAAGTTTTCTGAGCAGAGAACAAACACAAGCAGATCTGTGAGCCAGAGTCAGCTGGAAACAGGGTTAAGGATGGATTAGATGAGAGAGGAGGAGGGAAGGGCAGTGGAGGGGGGATGGTATCTATTTCAGTAATCCTGGATGGATAAAAATGAGGGATAAGAATAGTGTGGTAGCAATGGGACTCAATTCAACCACATAAACATCAAGCAATACTACATATAAGACACTAGGCAGTGCTGAAGACACAATAATAAAAATAAAAGTCTCTATTCTTAAGGAATTTACATCTACTAGAACAGTGAGGGCAGACTAGTTTTCAAAGTGTGCATAATGAACAACTATTATTTCAGAGGACTGATGATGACACATATACTATCTACCTCCTGACAGGTGACGGTCCTAGGGTACAACTGAGATATACATTTTTTGGGAAATGGCCAATGCAGCAATTTGTTTTCCTTGACTTTGTATACTTGTTACAAGGGTTTTGGTTTTCAAGGTGGGACAGTAGGTAGAAGGAAGAGAAAAAAATGTCTGGTAATTTTAAAAAGTAAACTAAAAAACAAAAATGTTGTAGTTTAAATGTTTGGCATTTATTTTTAATACTCTGCTTCATACTGGTGTGTATCTCTTCTGTATTTAAGATATTGCTATGGAGAATAAAGACACTTACTTTTGTGTAGGTGTAATTATTAATAAGACATAGCTACAATTCATTCCATATAATATTAATTAAATTTTGACCCGTGGCTACATCCAGTTTCTAAGACCTGCTCTTAACTGAAGTTCTAGATTTGTACTTCATTTCACCTTGGAATAAAGTGAGTTAGCCTAATTCTAAATGAGATGGCTTGTCTATCGCTGTTTTTTCCAGCACTCATTAGTATGCCATATCTTTTAGTTAATTCCAATATATTCTATTCATCTTCATATATTTCATATACCAACTAGCTAATGTGGAATTTAAAGATCTCCAAAAGTCTTCTAGTTTTTCAAGTATGTCCTGGAAAAAGACAGGAAATCAGGAAATAGGTCTTAAAATGCTACTTTTTTTTTTTTCCAAAACAAAGGCAGAGATACTGGCATTTCAGACAGACCTTAAAGAGGCCACAGAAGAAAAGCAATTTACTTGTTTGTTAATTCATCTCCTTCTGCCTCATTAAATGCTACCTCATTAAATTCCTCAATTAGTATTTTTATCTGAAATGTTTTGTTGACAAGTCAATATAATTATAATAAAACTTGTTTAAAATAATGCTTGGCTGTTCATAGTAATCCAAAGAAGTTAGATCATTTTCAAAGGAGTCTGATCCTCTTTGAAGTTTACCTCAAAAGACTACAGTAGTGGCACATAGTCACAGAAGGGGAATAAAATAACATGAAAAGAAAAGACCTACCAAATGGGTTAGGAGTCTTTTTGTAGGAGGGAGGATCATCTCCCTGATGTCATGGTCCTCTTCGAAAACGAAGGACAAACCACAACAACTACTTTTATACTTACTGTTTATATGTTGCATCTCTACCCTCAAAAAAAATTTGAGCTTGTTTTAAGTTCTGCCTTTGTATACCTAGTGTCTTGTATGAATAGTAAGCACTAATAAATACAAAACCCAATAAATACATTAGGTTGCACCTTATCATCTTGTTCCTGTTGGAAGTGTAAAATTTTGAATGTACTCAATAGCGGCTTTCTAAAATCCTTATTTTCAGTTTCAATTTGTTGTACTCAAAGTAAAAATTATACATGTTAAGCTAATTTTCATGTTCTAGATTTCTTTTTAAACTTACTTCTTTTACTGCTGGCAAATGAGGTGGTGGTAGGAAAAAACGAAGGTCTGTTTCTTTGCTTCGCGCCAAGCCAATGATAGTCCTCACATCACAGGCTTGAGCAACTGTCCTATACTGGTAATCTATGGTAAAAGCACATCAAGTATCCTAAAATTAGTCTATGGTAATCGTACAGATTAACAAAATAATGGATGTGAAAACATTTGGGAAATTATAAAATGATACACAAATTCACTTAAAACTATTTAAATACATCTATATCTATAATACTAAGATCTCAAAAATTACACAATTTATTTCACAGTTATCACCAAATAAATCACCCTACCAGGCATATAACTAAATATATTTTAAACTTAGAATAAACATAAAATTTGGTAGGTAAGAAATGGTAACTTTCTGACTTCATCACCTTCACTTGACCACTTTGAGTTTTACCTCCGAAAAATAAACTTAACCAGCAACTGAAAACCATATCAAACAGTAAGGCAGAAATAGGTTTTAGAGCAGCTTTTTAAAAGAAATAAATACCGAGGATACAATTTAGTACTTCTTATAATAATTCTCAATTTTTAAAAATCAACCAACTTTCAATCTTAGCTTGAAGTCAAATGCAGGTTTTGGAGTCAGACGCCTTGAGTTCAAATCCCTGGGCCTGCTGTTGGCTGCCTGTATGATTAAGTCACATCGCCTCTCTGTCATTCATTTGCAAAATGTCGGGGTTGGAGAAAATTATCTCTAATATCTCTTCTAGGTCAAAAGTCTATAATGCTATGACACTTCTTGGTACTCCGTCATCAACCTTCAGGATTGCTTAGGGTGAAAGTACTCTAGGTCAGTTTCTCAATTAAAGAGGTTGGCTGTAACTTATCTCAGGCCTGTCTCAAAGGTGATTCTAGTCAAGTTGACTAGAATATTCAAGGAATAGTAGCCTTGAATTCAAATTCTGTCAAACAGAATTTAAAAAAAGAAAACAAAACACATCCTTTACACCATGAAGAAGGTTTTAAATAGTCTTCAATACACACACTGAGCCACAAAATCTAGATCTTATTATACTGAAATGAGTTAATCACCTTCCACACAAGGAAATGGCAGCACCAAGTTTTCCTAGGTTGTTTTTTTTTTTTTTGGCGGAGCAATGAGGTTAAGTAACTTGCCCAGGGTCACACAGCTAGTAAGTGTCAAGCGTCTGAGGCCAGATTTGAACTCAGGTCTTCCTGACTCCAGGGCCGGTATTCTATCCACTATACCACCTAGCTACTCTGGCAGCACCAAGTTTTAACAAGCAAGGTCAAGAGTTTTCATCATGGAAAACAGCCAGTCTGAAAATGTTCCATTTATAATGGAAAGCGAATACTCACCTTTTCTAATATTTTTAACACTAACATTTCAGTGTATGTTTTTATGAAGAAAAATGCCTACATTCTTTTTCTTCCTGAACCATTAATCCCTCCTGTTGTTTTTACAATAGCTGTGTAAAAACTCAGATGACAACACTGCCACCCTTTCAAAGGTAGAGGTCCTCAAGGAAACATTACCACGCCAGTGATGGTTTGCTGCCATCTCTTTCACCGCCTCCAGGCGGACCATTTTGTCCTCTGATTTGCTCTTCTTTAGCAGCATCCACATGCCATATTCGTGATCTTCTAAATCAACCGTACTGAAGTGGTCTTTGCAAAGCAAAAAGAAGAAAGAGCTGAGGGATCAGAAAACATTTTTCTTCATACTTTCTTAGCGAAAATAAATTAATCTATAAGTATCAAAAATGAAAGTTTTTGAAGGACTCTTTCTCAACGCAAGAATATACATGTACCTTTTAGTTAAAAGTAGTCCTAATGTGTGTTGATGTTGGGATGCCTGAATCCACAGTAAAGAATATTATAAATTCATGCAGGTGAAATTTTTAAAAAGGCAAAATTGCATGAGCTTTTTGTGGTTTGTGGACAACTACCAAGAATAAATGTTACAATGATAGAAATGGAGTCTCCTTTAGATGCACAGATTGAAGACTGCAATCAGAAACACATTCCTTTTAGCAGAGCAGTCCTTCAGACAATAGTTTTTTGTTTAAAGAAGTGGAAAAAAAAAAGAGAAATGAAGTAGATAGTGAAGAAACTTTTACTGCATGCATTGGTGGGTTAAGTAGCAAAAAACTAAGTTCAATCGCATAATGTTAAAGTTACCAGAGAGGCAGCCAGTGCAGATGAGGACATGGTAGTTAAATATCCTGAAGTATAGAAGAAAATAATCAAAGAAAATTGATATACTGAGCAACAAATTTTAATGTGAGTGAAACAGGCTTATCCTAAAAAAAATTACACCTGTAGTAGCTAGGTGGCACAGTGGATAGAGCACTGTCTCTAGGGTCAGGAGGACTTGATTTCAAATCTGGCTTCAGACACTTGACACTAGCTGTGTGACTTTGAGGAAGTCACTTAACCCTGATTGCCTTGGAAAAAAAAAGATGCCTTCTAGAACTTTTATTATTAAGAAAGGAAAAACTCAATCTAGATTTAAAGCAATTAAGGGTTGCATAACATTTTTATTAGGAGATGATGCAGAAGGGAATTTTAAATTAAAACCAATGCTTGTTTAACAATGTCAAAATTCTCATGCTCTGAGAGATTACAACCATGGATTGCTTCCAGCTCTTTGATGGTCAAATAAGAAAGCAAAGGTGTCTAAAGGTGTTTTTAAAAACTGATTTTCAATTTTAGCTTAGCTGTTATAAAATATTACAAAGATAATATTGTATTTAAAGCATTACTGATTTTAGATAATGCCTCAAGTCATCCAACTATGCTTGGTCCAATGTGCAATAATGTGAACATGAAAGTTCAACAAGATATGGATAAAGCTATTTGATGATCAATCTGACAATTCAGTAGAGAATTGACTATAAGAGGGAAAGAACTGAGGCAGGGAGACCAACAAGAAGCCTAATGAAATAGTCCAGACTTAAAGTAATGAGGGATGCCATGAGGATGGTGGCAATGTCAGAAGAAAGAAAACGAAGTATACAAGAGATGTTACAAAGGTAAAAGCAACAGGACTTGGCAACTGATTAGATATGCAGAGTGAAAAAAAGTAAGAACTTGAGGATGACATCTAGTTTGTGATCCTGGGTGAATAAAAGGATGATAATACTCTCAAAAATAAGAGGAAAATTAGGAAGACAGAAGGAGTTGGGGAGAAAAGTTCTGAACATATCTGCAGGACATCCAGCTGGAGATATGCAACAGGCAAGCAAAGACGAAAAGGTAGGGAAAAGCTTAGGTGGTGAGTGGGATAGTTAACTGATTAAGGAGGTATAAAAATGCCTTGCGGCAGTGAAGACTCAGTTGAGATTATTAAACACAAATTTGTAGTAGACCCAGTCAACACAGTTTCATGATTTTCTCCAGTTTAGTTCAGCAGCATATGAATAAGAGTGAAGGCAGTGGCTGGTGGGAGTAATCCAAAGCTAAAGTTTGGGAGGGGAAGATCAGCACAGGATAAAGAAGGCAAGGGGGGGGCAAGAAGACGGACAAGAAAGAATGAAAAACAATAAGCATTTATATAGCACCTACTATGTGCCAGGTATTATGTTAAGCACTTTACAAATATTACCTCATTTGATCCTCACACTGCCACCCTGGGAGATAGGTACTATTATTAGCCTCATTTCACAGTTAAGGAAACTAAGGCAAACAGAAATCAAGTGACTTGCCCAGGGCCACACAGCTAGTAAGTGTCTGAGTCTGAATTTGAACTCAGGTCTTCCTAACTCCAGTCTCAGCTCTCTATCCACTTCTCTACCTAGCTGTCTCCACTATGTCTCAAGACGATAGCGTAGAGTTGAACTGTTTCACCAAGAGATCAAGACGAGAAAGAGAGTAGAGTATAGCCAGTGCAATGGTGATGATCTGAGAAGGAACTGAGGGCTCAAGGGCTTAGAGATCATAGTCAGGAATAGAAAATAGTTTGGGGTTATAAGGCAGAGAGAGAGATAAAATGATAACAGATTGTGATAAGAGAATTTCAAAGTTAATGACATGGAAATTCAGATGAGAGGCATTAAGTACCTCTACTAAGGTGGTAAAAATGGGACTGGTAAGGAAAACATGGAATCAAGAGACATGCTTTTCCACTGCTGCAGCAGAGGTGGCAAGTCTCAGGTCGAGTTCAAGTGCTTACAAGGAGATCAGTGATGGGCTAGGAGTAAAGAGACAGTTCTGATAGAGCACGGTAGTCAACTATTAAAGAAGATGATGGATGTGTTCAGAAATTGAGGACTTCAAACAGAAAAAAGAGACAGGAAGGCTAGGAGAGAAAACAAGAGAAAGTGACACAGAATAAGCCATGAACATTATTAGACATTCAATTAGAGGTAAGCAGAACATAGGACAAAGAAACAAACAGAATGATACAGGGACTGATAGGAAGTTGCTTGTTCATAGGTATACTGGGATTCTTTTCCAATATGCATATGTAACCTAGGCCTGTCCAGGTACGGCTCCCAAAGACAAACTAGGGTACTGACAATTCCAAAGGGAGAATGGATTTGCAAAGTGGTTGTGGTAGGCCAAACAAAAAAGAAGATTCAAAGGTAACTCAACATAGGAGGCCAAGAGAAAGATAATGCAACTAAAAGATCCACTTGTGTGTGTATATATATATATATATATATATATATATATATATATATTCTTATCCAATAATATATATCGTCAATTCTTGATATTCACAAGCAGATAATCCATTTAGCTTAAAAGCCAAATCAGGAAGATATAAAGTTTGGTCCTAAGTGGTCAAGTGCTCTGCAAGGTTAAAAAGAGATACTTTTGACCACCACTTTCAAAATCCAGGAAATAGGACCATAGCCCCCAGTCTAGCCAGCACTAGAATCTTGCTGGCAAGGTATACTGTCATTCTCTTCAATAGTACTGCTTATGCTCCAGCTTTTACTACAAAAAAAGAATAAGACCACGATCCTTTTCCTTGGAGAAAGTCAATTATTGATATGGCTCTCTCAACAGCTAAGTTATGAAGGGCTTTGTCAGAGACGTAGGAATGCTACTCATGGGGCTTCTCATCTCATTTTGGCTTACAGCTGCAAACACACTTTCCATAACAGAATATTACTAGCAATTTTCAATTACTTGTGTTAATAAATATGCTTTCAGGGTAGCTAGGTGGCACAGTGGATAGAGTACCGGCCCTGAAGTCAGAAGGATCTGAGTTCAAATCCAGCCTCAGACCAAACACTTGACACTTACTCGCTGTGTGACTCTGGACAAATCACTTAAACCCAATTGCCTAAAATAAATAAATAAATAAATATGTTTTCCTTAAGTGTAGATAATTGTATGTTGATGATAATGCAACCTCGGAAATGGAAAGTAGATATTCCAAAGTTTCAGACTTTAAAAATTAGACACGATCTCCCAAAAATGTTAAACAAGTAATTTTTTCAAATATTTCTTTCAAAAAATTAGTAAAAATTAGCAAAGTTAATATTACAGAATTAACTATTAAGAACATACCATCAAAAGGATTCTGAAATATTTTGGCCGATGTTGCCAATACTTTCCTTAATGCTTTGTGAAGTTCCTTCCTTGCCTGGTATGTGATACCTGAATGAAATTATAGATTTAATAAAAATTAAGCACTTTTGAAATTTTATGTCCAATAATAAGACATTATAAGTAATAAGACATTAAAGAAAAATACACAAATTATACTCCAATAAACAACATTTAATGTAAAGGACTATAATTTTTCTATTTTATTCACTTTATTTTCTATTCAATAAATATGTATTACATGCCTATATATTCAAAGCACTATGCTAATCAACACAAAGAAAAAATAAAACAATCACCGTCTTCAAGGAGCTTATGGTCTAATTCTTTTCACACAACTATCATTAATGCCAACTGGAATCACAATTAGAGGACAGATGGCTACAGGCTCAAAAGTAAGATAGATTCCCAAAATCTAGAGAAAAGTTAATGAGAATCTCCACACCAAAGGCAGGACTGACTGTCTATAAAAACTTTTCCTAGAAGTAACCCATTCTACATTGTGATTTATAGATATTTAACTGATGAAATTTAAGCACAATCAGTACAGCATGCTGCCAGTTCCAAATAGGGAACATTGCCAGAATTTGGAGTCAGGCAGAAGAATCAACATAAAAGAAATGAAATTAGCAATTTAAAAATAATTTATAAATATGAGACGAGAACGTTTCACAAACTTACTAAGAAGATATCGATACATCAATGACTTGTGATTCTCAGTGTGGGAATTCCTTCCATCATTCCAGAATCCAGTCCATCTACAGCCTATGCTTTTTTTGTTTTTAAAGGAGTGGATCTCCCCATTTTGACCACATTGGAAGTACAGGAGCTATTCACAAGTCCAATTCCACTACTGATTGTCAGGGGAACTTAGACTTGCTCCATTCCTGACCTAGGCCAATTTGTCCCTTCTTAGGCAATTTGGTGGCCTGACACTGGGGCTCACCATATTAATGATGAGCTTAGTTCAGACACCTGATTGGCATAGCTCACTGTATCTCAGAACCCCCTAGCTCAAGAGATCCCCCAGTCTCCTCCTTCTAGGTAGCTGGTATTACAGGCATGCACCACCATGGTTGGCTATAATCTAAAATTTTAGAGATTTGCCGGAGGCGCCAAGACATGCCTGTGGTCACACTGCTATTCAGTGTGAAAAGCACAGGTCTTCCTGACTCCAAATCCAGCATTCCATCCACCATGTCATATTGCCTATCTAAATGTCTAAGGAAATACCAAACAGAATTATACCTAATGTGAGATAACTGTAACCTAATGAATTTTAATATGTCATAACAAAAAGGTATTAGTCTACATAGTAGCCACAAAGGGAAGAGACAGAAATTGAAAATGTATCAGGTTTATTCAACATTGTTTGAGGGAGCACAGTACAAAGAAAGAAATGCTGTTTGAATCCCTGCCATCACCCACTGCCTATGTCACTTTTGGCAAGAGACTTGACCTCTCTGGAATTGTCTTCCTCATTTGTAAAATTAAAGAATCAGACTAACTGCCCTCTATGGTCCTTTCCAGTTCTAAATCATAATCCTAAGTATTTCAATTTACACTATAGTTAAGTCAACATACATCCCAGTTCTCATTTCAAAAATTGTCTGATTGTATATTTTTTCAATGAAAGCAACTAAATGTATAATTAAGTATAATAATTTTATACTTTGAGGCTTTCTAAACAAGCTGAAGGAGTCAAAGTTATTAAAAAGGAGTCAGTCTCCTCATACACTCCTCCAAAAACAAAAAGAGTCCACATTGTAGAAGCCGCAAATAGAAGAAAAATGGCTACAAAAAATAGACTAAAAAACCCCAAAATTTTAAAATTAAGAAAACACTAACTTAAAAAAAATTACAAACCAACTGAAATCAGCTAAAATGCCAGAGATGGAATAAGAAAACAACAAAAAGTGTCCCAAAAGACATCTTCAAATGGGTAAATTACACATTTAAAAACTTAAGCAAGAATTAACGTTAGTATAGAAATCATGGAAAAGCAATGTGACATAGTAGAAAGCAAGACTCAGTCAGGAAACCCTGAGTTCAAGCCTATCTCTGAAACACGATGGTGCCTGACCCTGGACAAGTCACTTAAACTTCTTGTCCTAGGCAACAATCAAGCCCTTAAATTGCAAAGAAGCAAGTAAGTGGATAACCAAACAGGAGTGAATATTATGGTCTACTGCATCAGACACAGTCCTATAGTTAACATAGATACTTCACTAGGCTATTTAATTTTTTTAAAAAACCTCTTTAAAATACTTAAATTCTTTTATTCCAATGTTCTGTATCCACTAAGAAACCTCCTGACTACCAAATTATGATTACTAGTACCTTGATATACCAACATGTTACACCGAGTAACAAGATAAGGTCAAAATGGGCACATGATTTAGACATAAAGGATGATACCATAAGCAAATTAGGAGGGTAAAGAATAGTTTACTTGTTATATCTATAGAGAAGGGAAAAATTTATGACCAAACAAGAGATAGAGAGCATTACATGATATAAAATGGAAAATTTTAAATATATTAAATTAAAAAGGTTTTGCACAAATGAAACCAATGCAACCAAGATTAAAAGGAAAGCAGAAAGCAGGGAAACAATTTTTTTACAGCAAATGTCTCTTGATAAAGGCCTCATTTCTCAAATAAAGAGAACTCAGTCAAATTTATAAGAATACAAGTCATTTCCCAATTGATAAATGGTCAAGGGATATGAACAGGCAGTTTTCAGACAAAGAAATCAAAGCTAACTATAGTCATGTGAAAAAACGATCTAAATAACTATTGATGAGAAAATGCAAATTATCAGATTGGCTAATATTACAGAAAAGGAAAATTATATAAGTTGGAGGGGATGTAGGAAAACTGGGACACTAATGCACTGTTGGTAGAGCTATGAACTGATCCAACCATTCTGGAGAGTAATTTGGAATTATGCCCAAAGGGCAATCAAACTATGCAATTGATCTAGAATACCACTACTAGATCTGTATCCCAAAGAAATTAACAAAAAAACAAAAAACGGAAAAAGGACCTACTTGTACAAAAATACTTATAGCAGCTCTTTTGCTGGTGGCAAAGAATTAGAAATTGAGGGGCGACTCATCAAACGGGGAACTGACGGACAAGTTGTGGTATATGAATGTAATGGAATACTATTGTGCTGCAAGAAATGACAAGCAGGTAGAGTTCAGAAAAATCCTAGAAAGGCTTACATGAACTTATACAAAGTGAAAAGAGCAGAACCAGGAGAATACTATACACAGCAACAGCAACACTGTACAATAATCAACTATGAATGACTTAGCTATTCTCAGCAATACAATGATCCAAGACAATTCCAAAGGACTCATGATAAAAAATGCTATTCATATCCAAAGAAAGAACTGATGGCATCTGACTACAGATTGAAGCATCCTATTTTTACTTTATTTTTTTTTCTTTTGGTCTGTTCCTTCTTTCACAACATGACTGATATGGAAATATGTTTTCCACGATTGTACATACATAACCTATATTGTACTGCTTACTGTCTTAGGGAGGGCAGAGGTGAGGAAGGGAGGGAGAAAATTAGAACTCAAAATTTTTTTAAATGAATTTAAAAATTTTTCTTTCCATGTAATTGGAAAAAATGAAATACTATTTAAAAAAAGAATGAGCAGTTCATCTATTCATCTTTCACACTGAATTAACTCTTTAGACTACCATTTCATTTAAAGCCCTGGAAAGGCATTTCATAAAATGCCTCAGCAAAGCAGTATATTTGGTATACTGATAAATGTTTAACAACTCTCCAAGGGGGAAGTGGATGAGGGAGTGCATACAACACACTTTTAACATTAATCTTAATAGGGGCAGATATGTGGTACAGTGGATAGAGTACTGGCCTTGGAGTCAAGAAGATCTGAGTTCAAATCAGGCCTCAGATACATAACGCTTACTAGCTCTATGACTCTGAGCAAGTCACTTAACCCCCCAACTATCTCACCAAAAAAAAAAAAAAAGATTAATCTTAATACTGCTTAATACTACTACGCTATAAGAAATGATGAGCTTGTTAGTTTTAGAAAAACATGGACTTGCACAAAATAATGAAAAGCTAAATGAGCAGAACCATGAGAACATTGTATACAATAACAGCAATATTGCTTTAAGAATAACTTTGATGGCAAAAAACCGGCAATTGGGGGGATGCCCGCCAATTGAGAAATGGCTAAATAAGTTGTGGTATATGTTCGTGATGGAATACTACTGTGCTATAAGAAATGATGAGCTCAATGATTTTAGAAAAACATGGAAAGACTTGCATGAAATAATGAAGAGCTAAATGAGCAGAAGCAAGAGAAGGTGTTGTATGCAGTAATAGCAATACTATTTTAAGAACAACTTTGAGCAATCAGGTCATTCTATTATAAATATCCAAATTAACTACAAAGGTCCTATGAAGGAAGATGCTATCTGCATCCAGAGAAAGAACTGAGATAGATAGATAGCTATAGATATATACACACATTTGCATACATACATATATACATACATCCATGTGTGTATGTGTGTATAGGTATACATATATGTGTATATGTGTGTCTACTAGCAGCAAGGAGTAGTGAGAGAGAAAAAAAGAAATGTATATGACAACTTAATTATACATTTAAGAGGAATAGCAAGTTGTACATAATAGATTTGCAATTTCATATGCAATCATCTTTTTTTATTCTATTATGTTATGGAAATGCTTGTTTTATTTCATAAATTAAAAATTGTTTTTTAAAAGATTAACCTGCAATGTTACATTTTTCCCATCATTTCCTTAAGTCTAGACAATCAGCAAAACAATAAATCAAGCCCTGATCTGTGGCATTTCCAACACGCTAAGGTTCACAATGAAAATTTAATAATCAGTTCTCTCTAGCCTACTTGAGATGGCTCCACCACACCACTGGGTGTAGTGAATAGCTCAGCCTCAGCCAGGAAGACCTGGGTTCACCACACCCTCAGAGACAGCTGTTTGACCCTGGGCAAGTTAAGTTCTCAGTGACCCTGGGCAACTCTCTAAAACTATAACCTGCACAGGTAAGGGCAGCTTTCTATTAGGGATTCCCTACGCCAAAAAAATCAATCCTAGGAGGTGTGGACAAAATAAAAATAAAACTATATGATGTCAACAAAGAGTTAATTCACATCTAATTAACAGTCTTTCCAATATTTAGCAAATAATTTCGCATCTGAGTAAACTAATCTTAACATGAATAACTGTAGCTGTGGAAGTTAATACATTTTTAAAAGTACCTAGTAGGTAAGGAATTAAGAATTTAGATGAATAAGTCCCAAAAGATAAAGAGTCTAAAATTTACTTAAGATTTGCTTTGGAACATATTTTGAACTTTCATTTAAATCTGGTGGACTCAAAAGCATCTGCAAAAGGTGTTCAGTTTCCCTATCCTAAGCTGACCCTTCCTTGTCCCCCACTCTGGGATGAGAAGAAATAATTATTTCTCAGTCTGAAGCACCATCCTAACTTAAGCTATTATATGTAGACTTTGCCCCTTTTCCAGATTAAAAGTGGATAAGAATTTTTGCTTGGTTCTAAACTGCACAGAACAAATATAATGAGTTCTTTCAATACAGATTCTGAAAGCAAAGGTTAGATAATACTCATTCTAGTGGATTTATTAATAACATCATTCTTCTAATAGTCTCTAAATCTAATTCAATAGCTACCTTACATTTCCCAGAAAGTCTATTATAATACTGATTTAAAAGTACTTTAAACACATACATACTTTTTTCCATAAACTTACCTTGATTTTCTCTTTTATCTAAAGAAACAGCATCTAAATATATATATGATTTCAATTTTTCCTTTTCGATGACTTGAGTATCTAGCGTCACAGACTTCTTCAAGGCCAGAACTTCATATGTAATAAATAAAGAACCTCTTAAAAAGATAACAAAAAAAGTCTAATGTAAACTTGGTATCTAAGCATAAAAAAGCTATACTTTTTGAGACAGCATTCAAATCAATTTTGAACATTAAGTTTGTCATGCATCCAAGAACTAAGTATATATCCACTGTTTAAAATGATCTACAGTCATTCCAGGAATCACCTGAAAGTCCAACCAGAATAGGCTCAGAATTTAAACCACATCTTCTATTGCTTCAGTCTTGCTCCTAAATTTCTATATCTATCTTAAAGAGAAGGCAGACAGGTGCATTAATTGGCTTCATGGGATCAGAGACCAAAAGTGAAAAGGGACCTCAGTGGTCATTCAATCTAAGTACTACATAAGGAGGTTAGGTAATTTGCCTCAGATGATATACGTAATATCTGAGGTGAGGTGTGAAGACAGGTTCAGACTCCAGACCCAGAGTTCTTTCCACTAGACCATGCTGACATCCTATTTTCCAGGACCAAGACAGTCAGTGAAGATTCTATAAAAGAACTTTATGTTCTCTTGGGGTCCTTTGACTAGGCAACTAAAAATGCTAAATAGGTTGCCCTCTTATTTTTATTTCCTCCCAAAGAAAACAAGATGCTTAACAAATGATTCCATTTATTTTTGCTACACTCCTGAATATAACACCTTTCCATAAAGAGACATTGTGCTATAGAATATGTAAAGGTCCTGTCCTTTGCCTCATAATAAGGCAAGGAAAAACAAATAGCAAGTCAACTTTTTGCCTTATATTTCCATGCCATATTCCTAACTATAAGAAAAGAAAGCATTTTAGTCAGCTACAAAATTCTTATTTCCATTACTTTCAGCTTGTAAGATATTTTTATATTAATTTTAAAAAGTAATATTAAAAAGATGCGACATGCCACATTTAGCATGTAACTAAAACTTTAATGTATTGAAGCTCATTATTCCTGTGAATTACTTCTACAGAAAACAATGATTTAAAATACTAGTATAGGCAAAATCAATGTGTAGTTGTTAATACTTACCCTAGAATAAGTGGTCCAGTAAATTTTATAACATTTCCTTTAAAAAGAAAAAAAAAGATAATTAACAATTACAAATACTTGACTGAACACAAACAGAAGTGTGACTTTCTATTGATATTGGATCTAAATGCGTAAGGATTTCTGTCACCTTCCCCAAGTAGGATGAACTGACATCATCAGCACACAGCTTCTTAATCTTTAACCCACAGAGTAGATACATATGTCTAATATATCCACAGATTCCATTCTTACTCATATAACAATTCCTCATCTTCTCTTTATTTGTTTTTTGGGGTTTTTTGCTTTTTGGTGAGGCAAGTGGGGTTAAATGACTTGCCCAGGGTCATGCAGCTAGTAAGTGTCAAGTGTCTGAGGCCAGATTTGAACTCAGGTCCTCCTGACTCTAAGGCTAGAGCTCTATCCACTGCGCCACTTAGCTGCCCCCTCATCTTCTCTTTACCATCACTCCGCTAAATACCCTCAGATTGACAAACTCAAATGAAAATTATAAGATCTGAGAATCAGAAGGAACTTTAGAGGTCATCTATTCCAATCTTCTACCCAACACAAGGAATCTCTTCAATAAGATTCCCAACAAAGGGGGAAGGAGCATGGCTTAGCAAAAGTCCAAGCAGCTTTGGACTGATGGATAGGCTGGTAGAAGACAATCTGAAGTAGGTGGGAAAAACCTGGGACCCTTCTCCCTTCTTTCTAATCCCCTGACACCATGAAACCCTTTGTGTGCCAGAGCCAGAGCTACATTGGGAAGAGCTGTTTTCCTAGCATCCAAACCTGAACACAAAAGAACTTTTCCCATAGACAGAATGTTAGAAATGGAGGTTAGAATATATAGTATTATTCAGATACATTAAAGTTAAATGAGCTTTTGTGAGAATCACATTGCACAGTATTACTTCTATGTGGAATTGTACTATATTCCAAACTCTACGCCACTGGCTTACAAAGCAAACATGCAGAAGTTGAGGACCATTTGTAACCACGTAGCTACATTTTTGTAACTGTACTCACGGATATCTTTCCAGTACAGGTCCCTTTTTGGAGGGGTTGTACACGTTCCTATCCTTCTGCAACAAATTATACAACAAGTCGCCAGAGACATTCTGTGCAAACAGAATAAATGATACTGATTATTTAATTTATACTTTGTTACCATTTCTCCTAAAATAAAACCCAATATTATCATGATAATAGACAAACTCTTTGAATCAAGGGAATTTGTTTTTTTCTCCACTAGGAAAAAACAACAAAAAAACTCCAAAAAACAAATACCTTAAAAAAACAAGCTTGTTTTTCCTCAAGCATTCATTCCTCTGAAAAAAATCTCTTATTTAATCAAGACAGCCTTCATAGAATAATAGCTTATTTTCCAGCATAGTCTTCTTCAAATTGTGTTTACTTGTGAGATACCAAGCAAAGACAGGAGGAAGAGTCGAGCTTGTGGAGTAGCAGGAAGCAGTTATAGCCAGCTCTCCCACAAAACTCCTTCAAACAGATGTAGAAAATGCATCGGACCAAAACTTGATGAAGAAATCCAAGAAAAAGTCACAGTGAGTTATTTTTCCACCCCAGTTGGCATATGAAGACAGAGAGGTCTACAGACCTGTGGACCATGTCTTGCCAGGAGCATACTGCATGGAACACTCTAGCACAAGGGAGAAGCTAAGCTCCAGGAAAAGAACAGGGGCACCCAGACAGAAACAGGTGTCATTTGGCAGCTTTGACACCTACTACTCAGTTCCAGGGAAGAATGTGCATTCTGGGGGTAAAGTGCAGCCACAGACCCTAGGTAATAGAAAAAGAGTTAGCAAGTTTAAAGCAGCAGCAGTGTGGCTCAGACAAGAGGGGCAGAGCAGGATCTCAGTTCTAGCTTCTAGCCCAGCCTGCATGGCCATGGTAGAGAAATACCAGGTCAGGAATGGGAAACCTATAATTCTTTAGCTCTGAACCAGTAGAGGTTCCAAGTTGACTGAGCACAGCTAACCCTAACGAAGTCTACCATTACTCACACCCAAAGGGAATGGTAAGGGAAAAAGCAATTATGTGGCACCTCCTATACACTAGACACTGTGCTAAGCACTTTACAAATATTTTATTTGATCCTTATAACAGAGGGAAGGGGAGTTGCTATTATTAACCCCATTTTACAGATGAGGAAATTGAGGCAGCTAGAGGTTAAGTGATTTGAACAGGGTCATAAAGCAAATGTTAGAGGTCAAATCTGAACTCAGATCTTCCTGATTCTAGGCACTCTATCTATTGCACCACCTGGCAATCAACCCAAACCCAGGTTAGGAACTTGTAGAGCTGGGGGAGGGGGGAAAGGGAGGTTTGCAATAAACAGCCTTTACCCTGGATCTAGCTACTAAGGGAGCATTGAAAGTTGCAGGTTTCCAACTTGAGCTGTCCTGAGATCCTGGAATATCAGAATGCTCAATATTACAAGAAAACAGCCCTAGAGCCAGCCTAGACCTTCCCTCCAGAAGTGTGCAAAGTCTGGTCCTAATATTAAGTCCAAAGTCAGAAAGTAGGCTGGAAGAATGAGCAAAAAAAGAATCTCGCCATAAAAAGTTATTATGGTGACATGGATGCTCAAGACATAAATCCAAACAAAAGAGAATGATTCCAAAAACTCTGCAAGACACAAGGGCAAATACGGCCTTGGCACAAATTCAAATATAATTCCTGAAACCGATGAAGCAGGAGTTTTTTTTCTTAAGTTTAAAATGTTTTTGTAAATGAAACAAGAGTGTTAGAGGGAAAAACTGAAAAAGAAAAAGATATTAAAGCTGTGAAAGAAATGAAAAGGAAATTAATAGCTTGGCACAGGAAGTACATAACCTAGCCCAAAGAACAAACTCCCTGAAAATTAGAATAGACCAAATAGAAGCCATGAGACAACAGGAAATATTAAAACAAAGTCAAAACACATTAGAAAAATAAAGTATCTCATAATAAAAATAACTGACCTGGAAAATAGATCAAAGAGGAAAAACCAGAATGCCATGACCAAAAAAAGAGTTGAGATATAATATTTCAAGAAATCATAAAACTGCACAGATACCTTAAAACCAGAGGGGAAGTTGCAAATAGTATCCACAAGTCACCTCGTGAAAGAAGACCCAAAATGAAAACTCCCAGAAACATTACAGTCAAAATTCAGACCCACCAGGTCAAAGAAAAAATACTGCAGTCACAAAGAAAGAATTCAAATGCCAAGAACCACAATCAGTACCGGATACCACTTGGAAATTAACAAAATAGATGAGCAGAAAACTTAGAATACCATATTCTAGAAGGCAAAGGATATAGGCTTACTACCAAGAATAACTTACCTAGTAAAACTGAGTGTAATCCTAGAGGGGAAATAATGGATTTTTAATTAGATTAAGGATTTCCTAGCATTCCTGAAGAAAAGATCAGAACTGTATAAAAACTCTGAAGTACATAGAAGTTAAGAGAAACAAAAAAGTAAACATGAGCAAACAATCATAATGAACCAAAGAGAAACAATTTACATTCTAATATAGGGAGATGATAATACATTTCCTCTCTAAACCTTATTATTGTCAGGGCTTGTAGAGGGAGTCTAATTAGACAGAAGGCTCAGGAGTCGTTCTATTATATCTTTGTGATCTTAAAAGAAGAATGGAAAGGGAGAGGAAGAGGAAAACACTAACAGAAAAAGAAAAAGGGAGAAAAAGGATGGCAAAAAAAAAATCTGAGAAGGGATGAAAAGCTCTGGGAGAAACACAGTGGAGAGTGGGACAATGAGTAAATAAGGGAGATGCAGAAAGATTGCCTAGCAGCAATGAGGACCCAATTGAGGTTATGTAACATATATCTCTAGAGGATCCAGTCAGAACGGTTGCATGATTTTCTCCATCTTCGTTCAGCAGAAGCAAAAGTAGTGGGTGGTGGGAGTCAACCAAGGCTAAGGCTTGGCAGGGCATCATTGACAATATAAGGAGGCCAGGAACTCAAGAAAAGAAGATAATGTAGAGCTGAACTGGTTCATCAAGAGTTCAATAAAGGGAAAAGAGGAGAGAGTGGCTAGTGTAGAGGGCCTAGGAGAGAACTAAGCGCTGAGGGATTGGAGGTCAAGGCGTGGATGAAAAGTAGAGTTTGGAAAGGGAAGGCCAAGAGAGAAGTGGAAAGCCATAAGATTATGGTCAGAAAAGGGGATTTCAGAATTGTTGAGCATGGAGGTGGTACACTTGTGGGTGATGGCAAGACCAAGGGTATGACCATCTTTGCATGTAGCCAAGGTAGGGTACAGGAGTAGAGAGTTAGTAGTTTGAGGAACTGAGTGGTTAGGGTGTTTGAGGGACAATTAGTACATATATTGAAATACCCTAGCATGAGGGTAGCAGTTGAGGAGGAGAAAAATTGTAAGCAGGTGCTGAACTTGCTGAAGAAGGAGTGACCTGAATAATTAGAATACAAAACTGCTCAGCTTACTACTTGAGATAAATTACATAAAACAAAGGGAAAAAAGTGAAATACCACTTTGAATTGATTTTTTAAAATTAATCTTTTAAACAGAGAAAATTAATCTCTCTCCTCTAGTTCTGGTAAAGTTTTCCTTAGCTTTTTTCAACTTACAGCGCTTCAATAATAGAAAAAACATTCTTAAAAACAAAACTAACCCAAATTAATAGAGCATATAAATAAAAGGGTCTAATTTTCTGAAATATTAAATTCATAAAGTGGTGGTAGTCCAAGATACACATATGTTCAACAAACCACACACTCAGCACTTGACACAATACTTCAAGGTGCTAAGTTAGGAGCTACCAGAGATCCAAAATTCAGTAGTCTCAGCTCTATCCACAATAAGATTGCTCACAAGATAGTTTCTGTACCTTTCTTAATGGCATTTTGTTATAATACCGTGGGAGTTGAGAGGTGGAAGTGATTTTTTCACCTGAGAGGACCAGGGAATACTTCATGAAGAAGATGGTAATGATTTTACTCTTGAAGTATAGGTATAATTTGAGCAGATAAAGACAGAGAGGAAGATATTCCAGGCAGAAAGCCTTAAATATAATCAAAAGGAAAGTGATGGATAGGCAAGAGGCACGTTCAAGGAACAGAGACACTAGGCCAGTTTGACTGGTCAAATACAGAAATTTGAAATGCCTATGGGCATTCAGTTTGAAATGTCCAGTAATGTAGTTTTGGATATCACCTGCATTGAGATGGTAATGGAACCAATGGGAGCTGATTTAGGTCTTCAGACGAGGGAGTATGGAGAGAAAAGAGAAGAGGGTTTTGCACTGAGCATGATAAATCAGAAAAGGAAGCTGAGAGGGGTCATTAAAAATTGAAATGATCCAAAACTTCTAAGAGTTCAAAATACAGAAAGCAGTGGTAGTCCAAGATACTCATATGTTCGACAAACCATGCACTCAGCAAATACAGAAAGAGGAATAAAAGATAAAAATTAGAAAGGCAGCTGGGTTTAAAAAGTAGAAAATATTCAATGACAGATTGAACTGGACTTTTATTCAGTATGTAATGGGTAGTCATTTAAGTTTTTTGATCAATTGAGCAGAGTATATGATTCCACCTATATTTAAAGGATTATTTCCCCGGTAGGAGTATGCAGGATATGTCGGGAGAGAAAGCACAGTGCCCAGCACGTAGTAGGCACTTAATAAATATCTGACTGATTGACTGACTGATGGGAGAGCCTAGAGACACAAAGAGACACAAATCAACTGGAAGCTACCACAATAATTCAGGAAGAACAGGAAGAGAGGAAATGGAGAAGTGAACACTCGATAATATTTGGCAATGCATTGGACTAAGTAACAAAATAGAGGGAGGTATCAAAGCTGTCTGAGCTTTGAAGCTGACTGGGAAGAGGTAGGACCAATAAAAAAATAAAGAAATCAGAAGATAGAGCGGTTTTATGGGAGAAGATACCCAAACACCACAATTACAGATAAAGCAGAAAGCATAATAACCATAGGTCACCTACTTCTTGCTAAATGACTAATAAAACTATTTTCTTTGTGTCTCATAAATACTAGAAAATAAGAACAAATATAACTTTATGAATCATTATATGTATGTACTGCCTATTTATATATTCATTTTTAATGATTATCTCTAAATTTCACATGTCCTACCAAACAAAACTTATCCTAAAAGCTTTCCTGGCATTGCTCCACTGCTGACTACAATTCTGTCATAAAATGCAGTTAAAGAATAGAAGGCTATAGACATCAGACCCCCTTTGATATCAGTAAAGTCCTGAAAGGCAGGCATTATATTCACTGTACTGTTGTTTTCATCTCCAGACCTCCACACCACTTAATACAGTACTTGAACCTTGGTATAAACCAATAAATGCTGACCAATGACCCTAAAGACAACTGGCAAAAAAAAAAAAAACTCACACTTCATGAAAAATAGATGAAAACTCTGTTCCTTGGGTTGGTTGGTTGGTTTTTTTAAATGGTCAATAACTTATCTAGGTCAACAAATGATTTTTCAACTCTTAGAAGTTTTGGATCATTTCAATTTTTAATGACCCCTCTCAGCTTCCTTTTCTGATTTATCATGCTCAGTCTAGAACCCTCTTCTCTTTTCCGTCCATACTCCCTCATCTGAAGACCTAAATCAGCTCCCATAGGTTCCATTACCATTTCTATGCAGGTGATATCCAAAACTACTGGACATTTCAAACTGAATGCCCACAGGCATTTCAAATTCAACATACCCAAAACAGAATTCATTTTTTCTCCCTAAACCCACCTCTCTTAAAAACTGCCCTATTATTGTTAAGGGAACGACCAGCCTTCTAGTCACCTAGTTTCAAGACCGAAGTACCATCTTCAACTCCTCATTTTCACTCATCCCATCTCTCCAGCCAGTTGCCAAAACTTATCACTTCTATCTCCACAAAGCTCCTATACATCCCTCCTTCTCTCCCTTCACACAGCCATCCCCACCCTCATCCCCATTCAAGGCCCCTATCACTTCTCACCTAATTTGTTATCCTTACTTCAAACCTTTCCCTAACCCAATCTCTCCTCCATAGAGACACCAAAATGATTTTCTAAAGGACAGCTATGACAATGTCACCCCACATCTCAATAAGTTCCAGTGATTCCCTATTAACTCCAGGATCAAATATCAGTTCCTCTGTTTGGCATTCATATTTTGTCACAACCTTCTGCCCTTCCAGTCTTCTTACACATTACTCCCCTGCATGCACTCTGATCCAGCCATACTGGCCTACTTCCTGTTCTGCACACCTGGTGTTGCATCTTTCATGTTAATTTCCCATCTCTGTGTCTTTACATAGTAAGGTGAGTTGTCCTCTATGCCTTGTATGAACTCCCTCCTCACCTCCACTTCTTAGAATTCCCAGGCAACTCAAATGTTACCCTAACCATGAAGCTTTTTCCTGATCCTCCCAGCTGGTAGAAACTTCCTTCCCAAGTTATCTTCTATTCACTTTGTATATATTATGTAAATACTTATATGTGGACATGTCTTCCCCATTAAAATGTACACTGAGGGCTGGGACTGTTTCAATGTTGTCTTTGCATCCCCATCATTTAGCACATAGTGGGGACTTAGTATTTAGTGAATGACTGACATGTTAAGTGACTTGCTCAGGGTCACACAGTATATCTGCATTAGAGATTAACTGGTGACCTGGGAAAAAAAGAGACAGAGAAAGACAGAGAGGAGGAGATAGAAAAAGACAAGGGAAGAAGAGAGAGATAGACAACAGATAGAGACAGAGAAACAGACAGAGGCAGAGAAGGAAGGAGAGACAAATAAGAAACAGAAAGAGACATGGAGAAGAAAGAGAGAAAGAGACGAGGCGGGGAGAGAGATAAGTGATAGTGACAGAGAGAGACAAGAGGGAGGAGAGACAAAGAACAGACAGACAGAGGAAGTAACAGGAGACTGACAAGAGACAAGAAAACACAAAGAGATAGACGGGGCGGGAGTGGGACGGAAGAGATAGAGAGAGAAACAGAGACAGGGAGAGAGACAGACGAGATAGAAGGAGACAGAGCCAGGAGGGGGAAAGAGAAAGGAGAAAGAAACAAAGAGAAACAAGAGAAGTGAAAGCCAGAGAAACAGAGACAGTGATAGAGAAGGAGGGAGAGACAGACAAGCAACAGAAAAAGTTAGGGAGGTAGAGAAAGAAGGGAAGACAGAGAGGACTGCAGGAAAGGGTGAGGGAGGAAATCAGATTGCACGGGAATAATAAGTGAGAGGGAGGCGAGAAAAGTGTGCAACAAGCGTAGACGGCTTTCTTCTAAAAGGCTGGCTGTAAAAGGGAGTCTTACAGACGGAGGACACAGGGAGGAAGCAGCAAGGGCACGCGCGCACGCGCACGCGCACACACACAAACACACTCACATACTCCCCCCTACCCACACACTCATGAGCCAGCGCACAGCCGAACACGCCACGGCCCCCAGCCTAAGCAGTCAGTGAAGGGCAGGGCAAGGCGGGGCACGGCCGGGGCCAGCCTCAGAGAGGCGGTTGGGGGCCCCGCGCAGCTCCTCAAACGGACGTGCTTGGGTTGCCCCGCTCCATCCCGCCCCTACGTAACCGGCTTCGAACCTCCCCGGCCCCCGACGGAGCCACCGCAGACGCCCTCCTCGCCCCTCCCCCCTTACTTACCTACCTGGCTGCGGCTCGCGGATCGTTACCGCCCCCAGCCGAACGGGACCTGGGGTTGGCGGGGGAAGGGAAAGGAGGAGGATGAGGGTAGAGACCCACCCCGATCTACTCCAGGGGCCCCGGCGCCCTCCGCCACTGGCGCGGGCACGTGACCCCCCCTCCCACGGGCATGGCCACGCCCTCTTCCGCGTAACCTCCCAACCCGACGCAGGGGCCTGAGGCGCAGGCGCAGTCCGCTGGTCATTCGGCCGAGCTGTAGCTGGGGCCTGGCTGCTCGGAGGTGCGTCGTTAGGGTTAGGGGTGATGGGGGTAGGATTGGTGGGCGGTGCAGCTACCGGACCCGGAGGTGAAAAGAGTAGACCCTAAAAAGGCCGAGGGATAGCTACCCCTTCCCTGCCGCGCTCCCTTCCTCGGGGGCAGCAGAGCGAAGGGACGGCCTGGTCCCCCCTCCCCCCCCCCGTAGGATCTTGGGTCCTCGGCGGGTTGGGTGCCCAGAGCAGGGCCCGGGAGTGTGAATAATAATAGTAATAAGAGCTAATTTTTATATAGCGCTTTAAGGTTTGCCAAGCGCTTTACATGTTAACGCTTTTCATTTGATGTCTGCTACGTAAAGCAGCTTTCTCGTGCTGCGATGAACCTTCTTCCTCCTCCCTTTTTATTGTGACTTACTTTCCCCTCTACCTATGTGTGGATTCTTAAGTGACTGATTGCATCTCGCCCTGGGTTATCTATTACCGGTCCCTAGCTCAGAACCTGAAGCACATCCATGTCCTCATCCCTAGATTTGTGTAGGTGCCCAAGTGCCAACAAATACTGGGCTGGATGTGACCCTGAACGGTTTGGGGGAAAAAAAAAAAGCTGGAGTACCTGACTATCCCAAATAGTTAAATGTTTTTTTTTCCTATTCAAAATGTCCCAGGCTTTACTAGAATGAGTATTTAGAATTTGTTGTGAGTATTCCAGATAATTTAATGTGTGCAATTTGGTAAACAGAGTTATACTTGATGGTAGGTTAAATTTTTAGGGAAAGTTAATGGTGACAACTTAAGCCATATTTTCTTTGTAAATATGCTTTATCTAAAGTCTTAAAATCAGAAAAGTTGAAAATGTCTTTTTGTGAATTTTAAGGATTAGTACCATCATTTTCATTATCCTTATGTTTCTTGTGTGTTCTCTAATATCAAGATCTTTTGGTGAAATGTTAAAATTCATTATTGAAATTGATTTTTTTTTTAATTTTAGTTCACATCATCCCATTTGTTGCCATCATTGACAACATTTGACTCTTCTAACTTGGAGAAAATGGTGAATGTCTTGAAAGGCGTGCTTATAGAATGGTTAGTAGTTTGAGTACTTTTCACTTCTTGTTTCTCTTGCTTTTAGCAGTATTCCTACCCAGCCCACTAGATCAGTTTCCTCATTTATAAAATTAGCTGGTCTGACTCAGTGATAGCTAAGGCCACTTCCTGCTCTTTGAGATTTTATGATTCTAAGTTCCCCTTCAGTGAAGCTTTCCCAGACTATTCCAGACCTTTTTGGTCTTCCATTTCCTTTGAACCACCATTGAACTTAGGTGTTCTACTCTCTGGTTTGGTACTTAGAATCATACATTTTTAGAGGAAGTAGGACTACCAATTGACACTTTATCTTCTCCCTTGCTAAACTGCTGACTCTTTGAGGAACTCTGCTTTATAGTTCTTTCCGCTTAACAGCAACTACGAAGTGGAAGGCACCATGGGGACACTGGTATACAGTAGGTCTCTGCCCTCAAAGAGTTCCCATTGTAGGTCAAAGCAAAATAGAAAAAGTAACCTCATGATTTACTAATGCCAGTTCATATAGAGAAATGAAAGATCTTTTAAAGTACAATTGTATGTCTTTTTTTTAACTTGGGCTAATTTTACCTCTTTTTAGAGCATTTTGCAAGTTTATGTTGATGCTTGGGTAATTGATCTGATTGTATATTCAGTAAGTCATAATTCACTTTATATGTAGGGGTGTTAAATCAAGGGAGTTCCCTAATCAACTTGATGCATTTACGGGATGGTAAGAGTCTTGGATTTGGATTGTATCCTTCTCTGAAGAGCATAGATACTTAACTATTATATTCTTTAGGTCTCTTTTTAAAAACTAGCGATTGTTTAAAGGGTTGAGGATGAAAACAGGCTTTGTCTTTTAAACAGCACTGGGGATTAATTTTTGGCTCTGGAATGTTTCTGGGGGTGTTGTCACCCTAGAACACCACCACTACAGCCATTCGGTCTTCTCTATAAATGGGAGTAGTAGTTGTTTCAGTTGTGGCTGATTTTTTGTGACCCCATTTGGGATTTTCTTGGGAAAGATACTGGAGTAATTTGCCATTTCCTTCTCCAGCTCATTTTATAGATGAGGAAACTGCATTAAGTGACTTGCTCAGGGTCACACAGCTAGTATCTGAGGCAGAATTTGAACTCAGAAAGATGAGTCTTCCTGACTTTAGGCCTAGCACTCTATCCACTGTGCCGCCCAGCTTCCCATAAATAGAAGTCGATATTTTAAATGCTAATGAATATTGCCTTCTGAAAGATAAGATAAAAGTTCCAAACAAAAGCTTGTCATAACCCTAAAATTCATCAAGTGAACTTAAACAGTGTTTTAAGTTTTAAAAAGTTCTCTTCTTAAAACAACCCTTTAGGGCAAGTATTTCAGCTATTACCCCATTTCACAAAGAAGGAAACTGACTTGCCCGGCCAGTAAGTATTAGAGATAGGATTCGAACCCACATCTTCTTGATTACAAATTTAGTGCTCTTTCAGTTGTACCATCCTTGAATGGAAGCTTTAAAAAAAAAAAAGATACAAGTTGTACAGACTTAACATATTGATGCAGATACCTTGATTATGCAAATACTTTACTCAACTTATTTCCCAGAAGCAAAGAACACTATTCAATTCAAAGTATTTGAGAAACTTTTTGAAGTGGGAAGTAGAAAATACTGAACAGTTAAAGGATCTCATTACTTTCTTAAAGGGTAAGAGATTAGCAACATATTGAGAAAATTATGAAAGGATCTTCCATGTGCCTACATACCACTTTATAGTTTTAGCTTCTTGGGTGTATTTGGGCTAGATTATCATATAGGAAAAAAGGCCTACACTTCCTGTATACACACAGCACCCACTACAATATTATTTCTATCATTCAACAAACACTTTAAACCCTACCACTATACTGAAACTGCTGTCCCCAAAGCCACCAATAAATTCTCAGTTGATAAATCCAATAGTTGTTTCTCAGTCCTCATCCTAGACTTTTCTATGGTATTTGACGCTGTTCATCACCGCCATCCTTCTTGATATTATTATCCCTTTTGACTCCTGTGATGCTATTTTGTCCTACTTTTTCTCCTACCTTTTTGGGTATTCCTTTTGTCTCTTTTCCTGGGTGTTCTTCCCACCTACCAAGTGTGAATTTCCCCTAATATTATGTCCTTTCTCCTCTTCTAACCATGTATTCTGTCACTATTGATACTTATTTCTGTGGCTTCAGTTACTATCTCAGATGACTTTTCAGTTGTTTCTAGTTCCAACCCTGCATTTCAGACTGCTTGCTGGATATATCCGCAGGTATACTGTGCTCAACTCAACAACATGCCCCAACTGAACTAATTTTCATCCCCCAAAACCTACTTCTTTTCCTTTCTTAAGTTCCCTTTTTCTGTTGATCTTCCCATCAGTCATTTAAGCTCTCAACCTCTGAATCACCTTTGTTTCCATTCTCTTATCCCCCATTATCCAGTCAGTTGCCAAGTCCTATTCTATTTGTAGAACATCTCACATCCATCAGACCCCTGTGACATCTCACCTGGAATAGTGTAGCTTCTCCTAACTGGTCTCCCTATCTTCAGTTTCTCCCCTCCAATGCATCCTTTATACTACTGGGAAAGCAATCTTCCTAATGCATAGATCAGATCTTGGCTCAAAAAATCTTCACTGGTTACATATTACCTATGGAGTGAAATAGAGATACCTTTACTTGACATTCCAGGTTCTTCAAAGCTAGATTTTAACCTAGCTTTCTAGTCTTTTTTGCCACACTATACCTCTTCACACATTTTATATTCTGCCCGTGTTGGAGTCCTTGTATCTTGAGCTTTGCTTGCTCCTTCCAACTTCCGTTGGGTACTCACTTGTAGAACCAAGAATGAACTTTAGCTCCACAGACCAAAATCCTCCTTTTCAAAGCAAAGATCAGGTGCCATCTCCAGGTTTCACTCCTTGGTTTCTGCTCCCCTACTACTAGACAATTCCCTTCACCACAAATTTCTCATATCCCTGTGACTATCATATGTATTATATCCCTTCTATATATCCTATATACTTCTAAATATTTCTGTTCTAACATAGTATAGTTTTGTGTATCTCTTCTCCATGCACACATTTCAGAACAGGGAGTGTTATATTTTTTTCCATCAGTGTGTCCCCCTATATTATCTAAGTGCCATACTAGGCACATAATAAATGTTGAGTTGAACTTACTTAGATGAAAAAATGTATAGATAAGGACCTATGTGCCCAATTAATCCCAATATATTTTGGTGAATCTTTTATTATTGAGGCTAAACTGAAATAATATCTGTGAAAGCACTTTTTAATAGTTAAAAAAAATACAATGTAATGTTACTAGAGCTATCAGCATGTTACACTAGTTTGCATTTCAATATTTTTTGTATTCTCATTTTGTCCTCAACTCTATGCCTAGTTTTTAAATCATAGATTTAGAACTACAGTTTACCAATCCCTTAAGATGCTGACAAACATAGTGCCTCATGCTGTGTTGCAAAGTTCACCTGAGGCTAAGTTCTAAGTGCCTTTTTAAAAAAAATTTTTTCGGAAAATATTACTTTGAGAACTGAGAAAACAAAATATAGTAGTGGAAGAGTACGTACCAAGGTTAACAATCCCAGAAGAATAAAACGAAGGCTTTTCAGCATCCTTTGGGAGATAGGAATTGATAGGAAGAGACAAATAGAGGAACCAACTAAGTTTTAAGGCCCTAAGCATAGACTTTTCTTCTTTGACTGTCCCTAGTTGAGAATCTCATTTGGATTCTTCCTATTTCTTACCATCATCCTGTTGCCCATAATGTGCCCTTTTTTTTTTCCCTTTATATCCCTTCTGTAAAGACAGAGGCAGGAAGAGTTTTTGACTCAGACTTTTCTCTAGTGCAAATAAATCGAATAATAGCAAATAAATTTGAAACATGTCCTTACTACTTATTTTTCTCCCTACAAAATCATCTAGCAACTACCTTGTTAAACCTTGACACCTCAGTATTATTTCTACTTTGGGTATTAGAAAAACAAGTCTCAAACAATATTCAAGTCCCATTTTGTTGAGTGTGCTTTGTAAATGATATAGCTTAATTCACCTAGTTTTGTTTTTTATGAATAGTATTTTGTGCTCCGTACCAGCCCCTTTTGTTCAGACTTGTTTTCAGCAATGGATTTTCTTTCATTCTATAGTCCTCATGCTAGAATTAAGCAATTTTGTTAACAGAAAGTGTAATCTTCTAAGCAGCACAATGTTTCAAATAAAAACTATAGGTGCTTATATTTTTTATAGTTCCCACCACTTGTAGCTTTGACAGTTTGGAGTTAATACAATTAAAAGTATCATTTGCTTTAAATGAAATGTTTAGTGAATAGTACTATCTAGTTAAATGGTAAAATAGTGATGGAGGACTTTCCTGAGCAAATTGTGTGAAGAGGGAATGAATTAAGTATTTGAGGGTTCTTGGAAACATTAGCTTTCTTAAATGTTGTATACTTAGGTACCAGTTTATATTAGTTGATATTTTAATGACTGTTCATTTCTTTAAAAATAAGTTTTCTTAAGTACCTTTTCTGGAGAAAACCTTTATTAACCTAGTTTGGATTACTGGATATACTTGAGAGTAGTAGTTCTATTTCTTTAATTAGCATATGAGTGAACTGGATTCAGTAATTTAGTCTGAATTTCCCTCAGATTTTATCCAGATTAGTGAGACTTTATTATATTTACCTTTTGTGACCATTACACCATCTTTTTTTAATCTTCCGTATAACTTTTAATATTCTATTTATATATTTCACTATTTCACAGTGAATTAAAAGAGTAGCAGTATGAATCTACCATTAAATGGCTTATTTAAGAGCAAAAAAAAAAAGCTACCTATTTAATACTTGTCATTATTCTATTGACTTTGCATAATTTGGGCTTTGCTCAGAAAATTGTCATTTTCTTGAAACCCTAACCAACAGTAAGGAAAGAGTCTGGTGCAATCATTTGGGGAAAGTTTCTGGAATTAAACTTCTACCACTTATAAGGGTTGATGACTCTCTTTTCCTTCATACCATCTATGGGAAAGTTTTTAATCTTCTTTGATGATTATAGTGTATAATATGCTAAGTTTCTAGATTTTCTTTAAGGATTATGAATGAAGATTAAAGTTATGAAGCTCTTTGGGTCCAGAATTGTTCCTTAATTGATTTTAAAAATATGCCATTTAAATTATTGACTAGCAATTTTTAAAATTGTTTTATTAACAAAAATGGAGATTATTATTTTGACCCCAGTAACTTCACAGCTTCTAATCTCTACTACTTGTTAGTAACCTGTGCATTTTTAAAATCTTGCCATGTTTACCTGTAAAATGTTATAGAGTTAAATCTTCATTACAAATGTGTAACATGTTGAGAGGAGAATAAAAGTAAACATGGCTTGCCCTAAAACTTCCATATGTTAGAGCTCTTATAATCTATTCTATATAAAATGGCCATGGTATCTTTTGGTAATGTGTTTATCTCTATAGTGACCCTGCTATGAAGCAATTTCTGCTGTACTTGGATGAATCAAATGCCCTAGGGAAGAAATTCATCATACAAGACATAGATGACACCCATGTCTTCGTACTGGCAGAGCTGGTTAACTTCCTCCAGGAGCGAGTGGGAGAGTTAATGGACCAGAATTCTTTTCCTATTACACAGAAATGAAAAGACTAGAAAATGGAACTTGACCTATCTCAGAAACTCTGAAATTGTAAACAACAAACAAAAGAATGAGATTTTTCCATTTAGCATTTTATGAGACTGATTACATAGATAATTAAGCATTTCTGTAGCAATGGTTATTGTACAAATGCATATCCTCAGACTAAATGTTCTTGAGTTGTTTGGTTTCTGTTCAATTCACAGACAACACGAATAAAAACTTTACCAGAGTTCCCTATGATTGAATTTTGTTTTTGTATTACATTAGAAATTTAAATGTATTCCTCTTTATACAGATTTTTAAAAATAAGGAAGGGAGGCTAACATAATATGCTTTTGAATTATTCATCTGACCTAAATGTTTATTTTGCCTACTTTTGTTATAAAACATTTCAGGAATTTACTGTGTTTTATGTAATTATAGTAGTGAGGTAGGAAACTTTAGGAACGTTGTCTTTTGATTTCTCTAACTATTTTAAAAATATATATATTTTTTTGCCTATGTGAGAGCTATCAACTGAAAAGGATTTGGTAGGAGACCTTGAAGAAGGGGGTCATGTAGAAGTTTACTTCTCCCTTGCTGCTTAATAAGTCCTATGGTAGCTAGGGGCAACCAGATAAGGAAGGTCTAAGGTGATTTGTGACACCTGCCAGGCAAGTGTCCTCCTGTCTATATGGTTGATCCAACCAATGGTGGGGAACCTTTGGCCTCGAGGCTGAAGGTTCCCCATCCCTGATCTAACCCATTATGGTTAAATGAATTTATGAAAATAGATTATTATAACTTGCCTTATCAGTTACCTATGCAATAGTCTTTATATGACTTACGAAAATTAAATTAGGTTAAAATAGAGGGTGGAAATACTAATAGAGTAAAAAATATATGGTATATGATTCTTTTTTAAAATAACTGCCTGAACTTAGGAGCTTTGAAGCTAAAGGTAACAAATGGATACCTTTCTGCAGGAACAAGAACATCATAGATAGGCAGCTAGGTGGGACGGGGGATAAAGTACCAACCCTGGAGTCAAGAGGACCTGAATTCAAATCTGGCCTCAGACACTTGACACTTACTAGCTGTGTGACCCTGGGCAAGTCACTTAACCTCATTGCCTAACAAAAACAAACAAAAAAAACCATCATGGAAGCAGAATTACTTGATTTGAGCTCTGTCCTTTGTATAAAGATCAGCTGTGTTGAGAACCTAAGTTCATGTAGCAGAAATAATGGCTTTGATAAAACTTGTACGAAACTACCTACATGCTCCAAACAAACCCAGCTCCATGCAGTATATCTCTCCTAAGCAGAAGCACAATAAGCTTTATGAAAGAGGAAATGCCAGTTTAATTTCTTTATGAACCCATTATATAGCCCTAAATATTATGAAGTTAGGAATGTCCCTGGTTCCCTAGGAATACATCACCAAACTTAGTAGTAGTAATTCACATGCCTAGATGAGAATACTTACACTGCTATGATGGTTTTTAAAATAAATAGAGGAAAATATCCTGAATGGTAATTGTAGTTTTTTTATATAGGGAAATACATATTGTAAGCAGATAAAATTTATATTATGAGCAAGGGATTTATGGTAAGGCAAACACCACCAAGAAGTATATTTTTCTCAGAAATGCATTTGTGGTTTATTTTAACTAACTGTATTGATAAATAGTTTAGGAATCATTGGTGGCCATGGACCAAGGAAATTGTATTAAATTCTTTTCACAGGGATAGAAATGAGGTTTGTTTTTATCTATTTGACTAAGTAAGCCATAATCTAAAATTAAGCCCTTACCAGGTTTCAGTCGAGGAAAAGAATGCTGGCTTTGTATTAGAACTTCAGGAATCCTGAATATGCATCGTATCTTATGTAACAATGTGTTCTGAGAAATCAGCTTTGGGTTGCCTGATGAATGATAATGGCAGCCAAGAAATTAGGAATGTCCGTTTGTGACATGACAATGATCATATTTTGAATGCTAGTGTCATCTTTAATGCATTAAAATGCTGATTACAACTTTTCTATGAGGTGGGTAAATATATACTACTTACCTCCTGCTTGACTCTGGGGTAGTCACTTCCTCTCAGTGAGTCAAGGCTTGGCCTTTGTTTCATCCCTTGTAAAATGAAGTGGTTGGATTTAGATAAGGGGTGGGGCACCTGTGGCCTTGATGCCACATGTGATGGCCTTTTGACTGAGTCCAAGTTTTACAGAACAAATCCTTTTATTAAGGGGATTTGTTCTGTGAAGTTTGGATTCAAAGGGGAATTCGAGGACCTAGAGGGCCACATGTGACTTTGAGACTGCAGGTTCTCCATCCCTGATTTTATATCATTTCTAAAGGTCCTTTCCAACTCTAAGACCTTTGATCTGGGAAACTGGTATATTGATAACGGATTTGTAGTCAGAATCTGGGTTCAAATTCCAGCTCTGATATTTACTGCCCAGTTGCCTCAGTTGTAAAATGAGAGAATTGAACTATATAGATGATCTCTGAGAATACCTGACCTGCTCCAAATCTGTTACAAGTTAGATATCTCCTCTATATCCTTGAGTGAAATGCAAACCAAACATCTAACCAATAAAATCATAATACTGAGGTTGTTCTCAGTACTTTAAAAGCAAGACTTGATGCCGCATTAGTTTTAAACTTGTAAATTGATGTAATCTAAATTCCTTAATCTTTCCAGTTCTAAATTTAAAATACTAGTCTTGAATGTGATGAGTATTTGAAATTTCTAATCTCTTCAGAAACTTACTAATATTTACATAACATTTTTTACTATTACAAATACTTAAACACCACTTGATGTTTTATTTTATGACCACAGTGACCTTGTCAGGTGGGTTAATGAGTATACGTATAATTTAGAATAAAGTATTCCATGACTTATAGCCATGTATTATCAGAAAAATACTGGTATTAAAAAATGAGTCTTTGTTAAGAACTATACTTTTTCCCTATTCCCCAATCAACCTATTCTCCTTTTCAATTTTTGTCTTAATTCACTGTCTATTTACTGTGTTTATCATATATCATGTATGTATATATATACACACACATATAGATATCTATAGATACATATACATATCTATGTGTATATATATATAGATTGATGGATAAAATCTAAATGTTGTCTATCCAGATACTTACCTAGGCAATAATCATTCTTCACTTAGTTAAGCCAAATTTTCTTGAATGATTATCAGTCTCAGGAGGCTAAGTGTATCCAGACTTCATGCACTCAGCACAATCTTCAGATGGTTACCTAGAATATCTCCATCCACAGGAAATCCTTCTTCAACTTGGACTTGTTGGAAATAACCTCTGGTGCCCAAATAGACACAGTAAGTTAGACAGACTCAGGATGAGTGAAGCAGCTGAAACTTTTAATACGCTTCCTGCAGGAAGCAGGTATGGGACTCGAGATGAGCACCCAAACCCTACAGAAGCCAGAGCAAACTTTTTATCCCTATTCCAGGACACAGGTTCCTCCTAGCTGACTTTCATTGGTAGAAGTCAACACAGGTCACTGACTTCCCAAAACGCCCACCACATGTTTCCCTTGGTATGTTTCTCCCCACTTCACATGTTGTATGTTTAGAAAATGGTGTCTTTCATACAAATAAAGTCAGATCTAAATAATTGGAAAAACATCAGTTGCTCATGGGTAGGCCAAGCTAATATCATAAAAATGACAATTCTACCTAAGCTAATTATTCAGTGCCAAACTACCAAAAAATTATTTTATAGAGTTAGAAAAAATAATAACCGGATTCGTTTGGAAGAACAAAAGGTCCAGAATATCAAGGGAACTAATAAAAAGAAATGCAGGGGAAGGTGGCCTAGCAATTCCAGATCTTAAATTGTATTATAAAGTAGCAATCATCAAAACTGCTTGGTACTGGCTAAGAAATAGAGCGGTGGATCAGTGGAATAGGTTAAATATGCAAGACACAGTAGTCAATGACTATAGTAATCTATTATTTGATAAACCCAACGACCCCAGTTTCTGGGATATGAACCCACTCTTTGAAAAAAACTGCTGGGAAAACTGGAAAAGAGTATGGCAGAAACTAGGCATAGACCAAAATCTCACACCATATATCAAAATAAAGTCAAAATGGGTTCATGATTTAGATATAAAGGCTGATACTATAAGCAAACTGGGAGAGCAGGGAATAGTTTACCTGTCAGATCTATGGAGAACAACAGAATTCATGACCAAACAGGAGACAGAGAACATTATGAAAAGCAAAATGGATAATTTTGATTACATTAAGTTGAAAAGTTTTTGCACAAACAAAGCCAATGCAACCAAGATGAGAAGAAAGGTAGAAAATTGGGAAAGAATTTTTACAACCAGTCTCTCTGATAAGGGCCTCATTTCTAAAATATATAGAGAATTAAGTCAAATTTATAAGAATACAAGCCATTCCCCAATTGATAAATGGTCAAAGGATATGAACAGGTAGTTCTCAGATGAAGAAATTAAAGCCATCTATAGTCATGAAAAAATGCTCTAAATCACTATTGATTAGAGAAATGCAAATCAAAACAACTCTGAGTTATCACATCACACCTATCAGATTGGCCAACATGACAAAACAGGAAAATGATAAATGTTGGAGAAGATGTGGGAAAGTTGGAACACTAATGCATTGCTGGTGGAGTTTTGAAATGATCCAACTATTTTGGAGAGCAATTTGGAACTATGCCCACAGGGCTATAAAAATGTGCATACCCTTTGACCCAGCAATAGCACTTCTAGGGCTGTATCCCAAAGAGATCATACAAATGGGAAAAGTACCCACATGTACAAAAATATTTATAACAGCTCTTTTTGTGGTGACAAAGAATTGGAAATTGATAGGATGCCCATCAACTGGGGAATGGCTGAGCAAGTTGTGGTATATTAATGTGATGGAATACTATTGTGCTATAAGAAATGATGAAGAGTATGACTTCAGAAAAACGTGGAAAGACTTATATGGTCTCATGCTGAGTGAAGTGAGCAGAACCAAGATAACGTTGTACACAATAACAGCCACATTGTTCGATGACTAATATTGATAAACTTAACCCTTCCCAGCAATACAAGGATCTAAGACATCTCCAGAGGCCTCGTGATGGAAAATGCTATCCACATCCAAAGAACTATGGAAATTGAATTGCTATTTTTTTTTCTCTTCTGTTGAGTTTTGTTTCCTCTTTCTGATGGTTCCTCCTATTGGTTTTAATTTTTACTTATAACATCATTAATGTGAAAATATGTTTAATAGGAATGTAAATGTATAGCCTATATCAGATTGTGTGCCGTCTTGGGGAGGGTGATGGGGAGAAAGGGGGAGAAAAATTTTAAACTCAAAAGCATATGGAAATGATTTTTGATAAATCAAAATAAATTAATAGAAAAAAAGAAAGAAAAAAAGAAACAGAGAGAATCATTCTCAACAATACAGGGATCTAAGACATCTCCAAAGGCTTCATGATGGAAAATGCTATCCACAAAGAAGAAAGAAATATGGAGTTTGAATGCAGATCAAAGCATACTATGTGCTATATTTTTTCTTCTGCTATGTTTTGTTTCCTCTTTCTGGTGGTTCCTTCTATTGGCTCTAATTCTTACTTACAACATCACTAATGTGAAAATTAATAGGAATGTAAAAAAAAAAGAAAGAAAATGGTGTCTTAACCCTGGGAGGTGGAGAAGCTAGTATTCACAAGTCTATTAAGCATGTGCACGCTAAGTAAAGCTTAACTTTTGTCCTACTTACAGCCTCCCCAACCACACTACCAATTGGTCCCGATTTTAGTTGGTTCTTGAAGCTCCTCACCCAGAGCTATTTCCTTAAATGGAAATATAATTGTTTTTTACTTCTCACAGACTCTGTTCTGGGATATCTCTATGGTGTTGGCAAAACCTTTGGTGATTAACTGTTTCCCTGTTTTATTCCTCTTTTGATATTAATAATCAGAGGGTTGCAAAACAAATTTCTTATCTTTTTTGTTCATATATCTTAATTTCTTTATCAAAAAAAATATTTTTTTTGATGAGGCAATCAGGGTTAAGTAACTTACCCAGGGTCACACAGCTAGTGTCATGTGTCTGAGGTCAGATTTGAACTCAGGTCCTCCTGACTCCAAGCTGGAGCTCTATACAGTGCACCATCTAACTGCCCCCATAAGCTTTTGAGTTTTAAATTTTCTCTTCCTCCTTCCTCACCTCCCTCGCCAAGGCAGCAAGCAATGTGATATGGACTCTACATATACATTCCTATTAAACATTTTCACAATGGTCATGTTGTAAAGAAGACTTAGAACCAATAGGAAGAACCACAAGAAAGAAGAAACAAAACAAAACAGGAGGAAAAAAAAGCAAATAGTATGCTTCCATCTGCATTTGAACTCCACAGTTCTTTCTCTCGATGTGGACAGCATTTTCCATCATGAGGCCTTTGGAGATGTCTTAGATCTTTGTATTGCTGAGAAGGGTTAAGTTTATCAGTATTAGTCATTGCACAGCATGGCTGTTACTGTATACAATGTTCTCCTGGTTCTGTTCACTTCACTCAGCTTCAGTCCATATAAGTCTTTCCAGGTTTTTCTGAAGTCTGTCTGTTCATCATTTCTGATAGCACAATAGTATTCCATTACATTCATATACCACAACTTGCTCAGCCATTCCCTAACTGATGGGTATCCCCTCAATTTCCAATTCTTTGTCACCACAAAAAGAGCTGCTATAAATATTTTTGTACTTGTGGGTCTTTTTCCCATTTGTATGATCTCTTTGGGATACAGCCCTAGAAGTGCTATTGCTGGATCAGAGGGTATGCACATTTTTATAGCTCTTTGGGCATAGTTCCAAATTGCTCTCCAGAGTGGCTGGATCAGTTCACAACTCCACCAACAATGCATTAATGTTCCAATTTTCCCACATCTTCTCCAACATTTATCATTTTCCTGTTTTGTAATGTTAGCCAATCTGATAGGTGCGATGTGGTACTTCAGAGTTGTTTTGATTTGCATTTCTCTAATCAATAGTGATTTAGAACATTTTTTCATGTGACTATAGATAGCTTTAATTTCTTCATCTGAAAACTGCCTGTTCATATCCTTTGACCATTTATCGATTGGGGAATGACTTGTATTTTTATAAATTTGACTCAGTTCTCTATATATTTTAGAAATGAGGCCTCTTATACATCTTTCAAGGAATCTTGTATGATTTTCAAATATACATGATAGTCACTTTGTTGAAAGAGGATCCTTCCAGGCACCATTTTATCCTACCCAATCAAATGTTTGATTTTTTAAAAAAAAGTATAATAATAAGTACAGTAGGATCCTATATTGTATAAATAAAAGTGTTTTACTTTAGAACAGGCCAGCACAACCAGTGGCCCATGGGCCACCCAAAATCCTTTGGTGGGCCACAGGTTGTGCAGGCCTATTTTAGAGTATCATTTGTGGAAGCCTGAAAGTTTCCTTCCAATACCCTTTTCAAGGATGCCCTTGATGTATGTGTTAGATTATTTTCCTAAATTTTCTATAAGTGGGAGAGTAACTACTAGATTAAAAAAAAATAGAACAGAGAATCCAAAATAGGATATATGCAAGATAGTGTTTGTCTAACAAACTATAATATTGCAAAACTTTAGGGAAGAAAAATTAACAAAATTGTTGAGAAAACTTTAGCAACATAAAAAAAATGTTTAAATACATTCAGTTAGTCAGTGATCCTTAAAATAGATGTTCCATAAAGAAATAACCAATCAGAGGAAGTTGCTGCAAGGGGGAAAAAATCTCCTGGGGTACGAAGGCTACAGGGTGAAGGAATCTTCCAAGGTAAGAAAACTGCTTGAGGATTTAAGATACCTGGAAATGGAAGGAACTTGTACTCAAAGAAAATAACTTTCCAGTTCAACTGCTGAAATCCGTTAAGATTCTAAATCCAGTTTCTTAGTAATTATTAATGATGGGACCTGGACCCTGAATTTTTCCATATATTTCAACAACCCAGTCCCTGAATTTTCCTATACAACTCAGTCCCTGGCATCTCCCCAAGGCATCTGGCCCATCCCAGCCCACCTAGATACTTAATAATCCTTTCACTGTGGTTCTCAGACCCTACCCAGACTGCTTAACTCCTTTCACTGCCTGCACCTGGCCCATCCCAGGCTATTTACTACTCCTTAATCCCATCTAGACCCTTGCACTATTGTCCCTGGCCCACCCCAGCCTACTTACCACTTCTTAATCCTATCCAGATCTTCTCTCTGTCTTTTTTGCATGAAAGTATCAATCTCACCCCCATCAAGGCACAGATTCACTCAGAATCTAGCCTGCTGTATTGGCATTACAATAAACCTTGCTACTTTGACTGAAAGAAGGTTTGAGTGCTAGAATTCTTTCCAGGCAGACTCACCCTGTACCCTTACATTCTGGGGTTCCCAACACCCCAAACCACATTACTACCTCTGAATTAGTGGTCTTTTTACATATATTTTTTAGTACAAAGTCCAGATAAAATCATCTGATTTTGAGATGCTAAGTGTTTCTCTACTTAGAAATACAAAAGAAATTTAAAGCATCAAACTATTTAAAAGCAAGAAACTTTTGTATCAGTCCATGCTATTGAAATATCACTTGCCAATAAAGGCAGAAATGTAAGTGATGTTAGCTATGCTATTACATTTGATGGGGGAAGGGGGACATCTATACATCTAAGACTTTCAAATGTTGTTGAACATAGAACATACAAATATATTTTAAAATAACTATATAATATAGAGCTTAAGAAAGCACTGGAATTTAAGAATACCTTGAAAGATCATGCTGAGCCAATTGACACAGTGCATCTACATATACTAGAGATAGGATGAAGATTTTTATTTCAAAGTAAAATTATATCTACTTGTAATTATATTTAAAGTATGTTTGCTCAGTTAGGAAAAATGATAGTAAAATTATTTCAAAAATTTATTGGATTAATTGATACACCTAGTTCTTCTAGTGTTAAGAGGAAAGTGGTTTAAGTATTTTTACTTTACAGATAGAGGAAATGGAGTCTGGGAGAGTGATTTGCCCAAGGTCAAACAGGTAGTAAGTAGCTGAGCCTAGGTCTTTGATTCTAAAACCAATACCATTTCTATTGTATCATCTAACGATGTTAAATTTTTTAAAGCTGGGCAACTTGTAACTCCATTTACAACAAAAAATTTAAATATAGTAAATTTGTAAACTGTTTCTAATATAAGATTATAATTTTTTTTCTTTCTTAACTAATAGCTATAACAAGTACTCTACACTTGTAACTTCAATACCTCCATTGGTCTGTGATCTCGTCAGTGGATGTCCTTTCAACAGTGTCATTTGCAACCCTTCTAACCTCACCCTGTATTCTTCTTGTTCAGCTCCTACCAAAAATATTCCATAGGGGATATGTTGTTGTTCATCCTTTGTTCTGGAAGAGGACCAATGACATCAGAAGGGTGAGATGTTAACTTGTGGCATGGATTGGGTTTAAGTGGGGCAGAGCTGCCCAAAGTCATCAGCCTCTCTCCTCCAGAGTCATTGAAGTTCAGTGGCAAGACAAAGGTCTCTAGATGACTGGCAAGTCTCAGGATGCATTGGGTGACCTTGGTCTTTCCCAGATTTCAGTTTATCTGAGGCCATGCCAATCAAATGACTAAAAGTTAAGTAAGAATTGAGAGAGAGATGGCCCAATTTACCATTACAAAGATATCAACCTGGGAGGGAAAGAGTCTCTAGAGTTTCTGGCCCAACACAAAACAATTGCTATTTATACTCATTCTAAGCCATTAAAACCTAAATAATGAGCCTGAGAGGCTTGGGTTGGGGCTATTATTGGCCAATGGATGAAAGCTAGAGTTATTTTGAGTTTAAAGGTGTAATCAAGTAGCTTGATTTAAAATACAGTGGACTTTTTTAAAGCCTGTTTTTTCAGAGGTATATTTCCAGAAATTAAAAAAAAATGTGCAGAACAAAAAGGAATTGCCTGAGCTTTTTGAAAAAACAATAATGAAAAAGAGGAGAAATAATAATAATAACAATAGCAGCATTTCCCCACTTCCATTCAAATTAGCAGGTTGAGTCCCTATAGGACAGCTACTACTACTCTCAGATAACATGGCAAAGACAGTTAATCCAAAATGCTCTCCTAAATACCTTGTTCACTCCTTCCCAAAAATACACATGGATGGGGTGATGGTATCTGGACACGTGAAAGGTAAAGAACATGTCTTTGAAAACAACTCACTTCCTGAATTTTCCCATACATTTCAGCAGCCCAGATCACTAGTGCCTCCCCAAGGCACCTGACCCACCTAGATCACCTAATTAGTCTATCTGATATTCCTTTCACTGTTGCACCTGGGCCACCCCAGACTACTTACCACTCCATTCTTACCACCCAGATCCTTTTACAGTCCCTTTTGTATATAAGCATCAGCCTCATCCACATTAATTTGCAGGTTCACTAGGAGCCCTGCTCACTTCTATTGGCATTACAATAAACATTGCCACTTGCCTGGAAGATGGTTTAAGTGCATGGATTCCTTCCAGACAACTCCCTCTAGTACCCTAATATTTTAGAGTTCCCAGCAACCCCAAACCATGTCATTTTGGTGGCTTGTACAGGGATTGCCTCACCACCCCCACCTCCGCCACCCCCTGCCAAAGCCCTCCTCCGATCAGTAGATATGTAAGCCCCCTGTCTCTATCCCTTTCTTACTCTGCATTTGGAGTCACTCTCCAAGCGCCTAGGAAGGTGTTTTTGAGCCTGTTTCAGGCTGCATTTGGGTCAGATGGCACAGTTCAAAGCTGCCTCGGATCTAGCAGACCTCCTACTGCAAAGAGGATGCTCTATCTGGAAGCATATGCACAATTCTCTCAATTCCTAGGATACCAGGGAATTGAGAAACTGCTGGTGTTTTTTGGTTTCCTGAGCCTTACAGGCAAAGAAATGGGCAAACTTCTCTCTATATCCTGGGATTTGCCTTCTCTTCTGTTTCATGGTGGAACTTCCAGTCCCCACACCTGTGCCTGGTGGATCCCCCTTCTCTTCTGGCCTCACAGCCACCAGATCCTCAGCCTCACAGGAGGACTCAGCAGGACTTCCCTGAGATTTGCCCCTAGGTTATATTTTACAGAACTGGAAAAAGCTTAGTCTCCAAAACCTTGAAAAGAAATGCCTTGTGCCTGGGCTCAATATGATCTAGAGGACCAAGAAAAATTGTCTGATTTGTGCAGGGATGTCTGACAATTTTCTCTGAGCTGTTGGGTTTTCCCTGTCATTATCTGTATCACCCCATCACCCACAGCATCCATGGAAGAAGTAAGCACTTAGACCATAACAGTAGTGAAATATATGTGACAAAGGTTTGACTCATCTCACCTGCCCTGGAAGTCCTTCTCTCTATGCAAAGACCTCATGCAGAACCCTTCTTCTTCTTGTTGTTCTCCTTGGTCTCAAAGAGGACCAAGGACATCACAAAAGTGATCCTGCACATGGATTGAATTTCAGTGAGGCAGAGCTGTGCAAAGTGGTCATCCTCACTCTCTCCTTCAGAGTCACTGAAATCCCTGAATGAGGATGAGGATGGACTGGATAAGACATGTCTTATCATCCTGGAGCTTAGAGTCCAGTAAAGAGGTAAGATATACACAGAGATAGTTATTATATACAGAATAAAACTTGTGCTACATGAATTCCAATGATGCTTCATATTTTTTGATTGGGGGATGAACAGTATAAACAAAGGAATGAATTAAGAAAGTACAGGGCGTATGCTCTAATTATAGAAAGTAGTGTAAAGGAATAATAAGAAATAAAGCTGAAAAGTTGGTAAGGTGGTATTAGGTTATGAAGGGGAATGTTCTTATGTTGTTCAGTTGTTTAAGTTGTGTCTGACCCTTCATGACCCCATGGTGAGGTTTTCTTGGCAAAGATACAGGAGTGGTTTTTCCATTTCCTTCTCCAGCTCATTTTACAGGTGAAAGAACTGAGGCAAACACGGTTAAGTGACTTGTCCAGGGTCACACAACTAGTAAGTGTCTGAGGCCAGATATGAACTCCATAGGGGATCTACTCAATGCTCTGGAAGCCTTTCTCTAAGTGTTTTTCATATTTCACCTGTACTATACATGTTATCTTTTTCTCACACTATATAACTGGGCTACTTTTTCCTATCACTTTTCCTGGATAATGACTTTAGGATATCCACATTACAGGCACTTGAAGTCATATATATTTGTCTTCCCCCAAATTTCCTTTTTACCCAAAAGGAGAAAAAAAATTCCAGAAATTTCACACCTCTAAGCTAGAAGAGTGGCAAAGAAAGCATGTAAGGTGGTGTTTAAAAAAAAAAAAAAGTTTCTGCTTTTCAGTAGCCTATTCCACTAGCACAGCTGTTTGCATTAACTGCCAAGAGAAGTGCTGAGCATGCCCAGCAAGAAGCCTGATTTGGGTAAAACTTGCTAATTAGAAGATAACTGATTTCCCCCAGTTGTAACTGATGCTATTTATCATTGGTAGTTATCTCATTTTGGATACTTTAAGTAGTCTGACAAATGTCTTGGTGGTGGTGTTTCTTTTTTTCTTTTTCAAAAGTAGAGATTTCACTGTAAGTTATTTAAGAAATTCCTTTTGATCCTAAGTATTTCTTCTGTAGACTCAGTATCTCATTACAGGAACAGATTAGAGCAATTGAAAAGAACTCTGTGTTGTCTTATATTTCATTTTTCTATAAATCTCATTCCTTCTCTGTTATACTAAAAGGAACAGAAAATAGACCCACAGAGATGTAAGGACCTTAGAGATCATTAGTCTAGCCATCTCATTTAGCAAATAAGGGAAAAGACCCAGAGAAGTCAGATTATTTGCCTTATGTTCACTTCAATCTAACCAGCATTTATTAAATTCCTTTTATGGGCCAGGCACCTTACTAATAGGTGGAAAGGAAGACAAAAATCTCTACCATACTGAAGGAACTTCCATTCTGCTGTGGTGGGGGAATGTAACATGTACACAGATAAGTAAATACAACATAAATACAAAGTAATTTTTCTCAGGAGTAAAATAACAATCAGTAAAGGCTTAAGCAAGACTTTGCAGGAAGCCAGGTAGTTTGAAAAGATCTTACTTAGGAAGAAAGCATTCTAGATCTATGGACTGTTGTTCTTTGTCCTGCGTTCTCAGAGACAACCATAACATTAGGGAAGTAATGCCATGACATGCAAATGAATTAGATTTAAGCAAGGGAGGGCTATGCAAAGTCACCAGCCTCACTTTCTCCTCCAGAACCATTTAGGTCCAGCGGCCAGATATAGATCAGGACAACTGGAGATGGCCCAGGATGCAGAGGGGGACGTTGGCCTTTTCAAGCTAAGGTCTTTTAACAGGTCTCAGTTTGACTGAGGCAGCTATCATTCAGTGATTAAGGCTTAATTAGAAATGATGCAGAAAATTGCCTCTTTACCTAGTCAAAAAAATTTAAAAATCTAAAAAATTTTTAAAAATCAGTCTGGGAGTTTCTGGCCAAAATAGAAACAACTGCTATTTACAGTCATTCTGAACCAATTCCCTGCCCCCCCCCCCCCCCCAGGCAATAGGGTTAAGTGACTTGCCCAGGGTCACACAGCTAGTAAGTATTATGTGTCTGAGGCCAGATTTGAACTTGGGTCCTCTTGACTCCAGGGCTCTATCTACTGCACCACCTAGCTGCCCCTAAATCAATCTTTCTTAGAGACCAGCCTTAACCCCAAATCACTCTGGCATTGATTAGCCAACAATAGGTCTCTTTTGCTGAGACTTAATCAACCTAGATCTAACATTCCCTTTGAGGTTCCTTCCCCTTGTAAACTTCACCCACCACTTACATCCCAGAGAAACTTGCCTAAAGATAATTATCTTCACCTTGGTAACCCCACCCATCATCCCCCACTTTTTAGGGAAACTTTAGTAACCTAAAAGGTCAAATCTCATCAGTTTAAACCATCACAGTAACTCACAACACCTGAGAACCTTTTGTCTTATGACTCCTCTTGGCTGTAATTAAGGGGGTTTCAGAAGAGGCTGTCCAAATGATGTGATCTCAATTCTGAGTATGTCATTGACAGCCAATCAGAAGACACACCCATGTTCAAAGTTTGCAATTGTTATAAAAGACCCTGTCAACCCTCACTTAAGGTCTTTGGCCATCAAGAGAGGGCACTGATCCAATTTATTGGTTACTACTAGCCTAACTAATAAATTAATTGGGCTCAGAACTTGATCTCTCAGAATTTCTCTCACAAAAAGAGGCATGCCTTAAACCCAAATCTTTCTAGTTCAGAGGCCAGCTTTCTAGCAACTATGCTGTGCTGCCTCAAAATATAAATAAATTATAATTCATCCTAGCTCAATTTCAATTTTGTATAGCTATTGCAAGGTCAACTCACTCCCAATGTTAAAAAAAAAAATCCTGCAGTACACTCAGGAGATCTTTTCAAGAGAACAGAAAGTAAGCCAGTGTGGCTAGAACACAGTGTATGAATAGGAGCAATACCCAAAAGGCTTAGAAAGATAAGTTGGAGCCATATTGTGAAGGACTTTAAATTTGAATTTTATCCTACAAGTAATAGGAATCCACTGAAACTTCTTGATTAGGGTACTGACAAGGTCAGGACTGTTTTTTAGGAATATCAGTTTGGCAGCTCTGTGGAAGATATATTGGAGAAGAGAAAGGCTGCATGTAGGGAGACCAATTAGGAGACTATATTTCTAGTGAAGAGATGATCAATGCCTTAATTAGAGTGATTGTGATATGATTAGAGAGAAGGGTCCTGGTAAGAGAGACGTTATGGAGCTAGAATTGACAAAATCTAAGATGGGGGCATCAGTGAAAGTAAAAAGATGTTGATTCCTATATTATAAACCTGATCAATTGAAAGAATGGTGATATTTTCAACAGAATAGGAAAATTAGTAGGAGGAATAGATTTAGGTAGAAAGAGGAGATCAGTTTTGGCCTTGATGCCTATAGGACATCCAGATAGAGATGACCAGCCAGCATTTGGAGATGCTGGAGTTCAGAGAAAGATGATAAAGACCGGAAATGTAGATTAGGGAGTCTTTCTAATAGAGTTGATAGTTGAACTAATGGTTATTGATCACTGGAAGAATGTGTAGTAAAAAGAACTAGGAGAAGGAGGAGGGTATATCCAGCCATAGAGAAATGGATGTGGATGATTATCCTGCAAAGGAAACAGAGTAAGACTTATCAGACAGAAAGACAATCACAAAAGCACAGTGTTAACAAACACCTGTGTTGTCCCTCATTCTCAAAGAGGACCAAAATGACCTCACTATGCTTGAGTCAAGTTACAGTGTGTCTGAATGTGGCTGATCAGATCAATATGAGCTTGGCATGTTCTACCACAGGTTGGGCACAAATAGTCTGTGTGAACCTTTGGGGTAGACTCTCTAAATTTGTGCATCTTGAGTTTCTTTCAAGCAGCTCCAATTCTGCTTTGTTCTTAGAGTACAGCACCTTCTCTGATGTGGGCATGCCGTGCTGAGTGGTCCAAATACCAGAAGCAGAACAGAGGTCTATACACAACATTTGTAGATCTGACCAAGGCCTTTATATTGTCAATCATGAGGGCTTATGGAAAATGATGCCAATTTTGTTGCCTGGAGAAGTTCCTTGCCTGGGTTCTGGATAGCAGACAATGCTCTCATGCTTTCCCAGTCACCAATGGAGTGAAACAAGGCTGTGTGCTTTCTCCCATGCTTTTTAAAAAGCATGATGTTTTCTAAAGTGAAAATATGTTTAATAGGAATGTATATGTATAGCCCATATCAGATTGCACGCCATCTTGGGAAGGGAGGCAGGGAGGAAGGAGGAGAAAAATTTAAAACTCAAAAGCTTATGGAAGTGATTGTGAATAAATTAAAATAAATTTAAAAATAAAGAGGGGGCAGTCAGAGGGGGAAAAAAGCATGATGTTTTCAGCTATGTTGTCCAATGCCTTCAGTGAAGACAAAGGTGGTATCAAGGTCAGCTACCACACTGATGGTAAATTCTTCCACTTGAAAAGGCTACAAGCCAAGACCAAAGTAGAGGGAGTGTTGGTGCATGATAAATGATTGTGCACTCAATGTAGACTCTGAAGTTGAGATGCAACAAAGTATGGATTGATTCTCTGCTGTTTGTGCAAATTTTGGCCTAACAATGAACACCAAGAAAATACAGGTGCTCTATCAGCGACCACACACCACCCACACATCGAACCATTGGTTACAGCAAAAGGAAAAGTTTTGAATGCTATGGATAAGTTCACTTACCAGGGATGTACACATTGATAATGAGGTTGATGCACACATTTCCAGAGCTAGCTCAGTGCTTGGGAGGCTCTGAAGGAAAGTGTGGGAGAGAAGAAGTATTAGACTAGAGATCCAGAAAAGGAGAGGTGGGGCGGGGAGGGCAATGTGAAACTGTGTCAAATGCTGAGGAGATTAAGAAGTATGGATTTAGCAATAAAGGAATCATTGGTAACCCTGAAGAGAGAAGTTTCAATTGAGTGGTGGGGTTTGAACCTAAATTGCAAGGGGCTGAGGAGAAACAGAGACAGAGCAAAGATAGTACAGAAGCAAGAAGCAATATGGCACACACTACTACCACCACCACCCCATTCACAAATAAAACAAAACAAAAAACCCTCTTCTAAACCAATCTAGAAAACACTACTAGAGCAAATTCTGATAGGAATATCCAAGGCTAACGGTGATAGGTCTTTTTTTTTTTCTGGACCATGCAGATCATTCCAGCACTAGGAGAGGCTCTTCACCAGGACAAGTAGAGTTCTCAGAGCCTTACCAGGACATCTCTGAGCCCAAAAGGAGGCACCTTGATGAGGACTGATACAAACTGGCAGCTTTGTTTCCCACTACCCAGTTCTTGGTGACAGAACCAGGGCAGACTGAGTGGGGCACCTGTGCTCAGATGTGATGTTCTCAGGCAGGGACGTGCTCGTGCACTGAGAAAGGAACAAGTTCAGAAGCAAACACCAGCCATGTGACTCTGAAGCCTGACTAGGAATAACCAGGGAAAGAATTCCAGACCAAAGAAGTCTGTCTGAACCAGCAGACCTTCCAGCTGGCTGATGGTGGCTGAGTCCAGCAGCAGCCTACTGTTGCTAAGGCAGATCAGGAATGTGTAGAACTCATATATGGGGGTTTGTGTAGCAATCAGATTTTATCTGAATCAGACCACTTTGGGAACAATGAAAACTGAAATGTCCCCAGCTTAAGCTTTTCCTGAGATCCTAGAACACAACACTCAATATCCCCAGGAAATCAGTAACAGTGCCAGCCCATACCTTTCCTCTAGAAATGCACATAGCCTAGCCCTCCTAACATCAAGTTTGAAGTCAGAAAGTAGGCTGGATTAAGCAAATAAAAAAGGGATCTCATCATAAAAAGCTATTATGGTAAGAAGGATGCTCAAGGCAAACCCGGAAGAGGAGAATGACTCCAAAACATCTATAAGCCAAGCCTCAAAGAAAAACATAGAATGGGCACAAATTCAACTAGAATTCCCAGAAGAAATGAAGCAAAACTTTACAATTGACTTGAAAAAATGTTTTTGCCAATGAAATTAAATTTCTTGAAGTAAACAATCAGAAGTTAAATGAGAGCTGTGGAAGAAAGAATTGAAGAGGAAATTAACAATTTGGCACAAGAGATATAAAATCTTGCTCAAGCAATCAACTCCCTGAAAATAAGAATGAACCAAATAGAAGGCAAGGACTCCATGAGACAATTAGAAATATTAAAGCAAAGTCACATCTAAATAAAAAAAGAAAAGAAAAGGTAAGGTATCTCATGGCAAAAAAACAACTGACTTGGAAAATAGAGAACACATTTCAAGAAATCTTAAAATTGCCTGGAGGTCATAGAATTAGAGGGCAAAGTGGAAACTGAATCTACCAGTCACTTTCTGAAAAAAGCCTCCAAATGCGAAGTTACAGGAGCATTATAGCCAAAATCCAGGTTTTCCAGGACAAAGAAAAAAAAACTTAAAGTAGTCAGAAAGAAAGAACTCAAGTGCTAAGGAGCTACAGTCAGGATCAAACACAATTTTGTAGCCACCACTATCAAAGAACAGAAAGCTTGGAATACTACATTCTAAAGGCAGACTTATAGCCAAGAATAATTTACCCTGTATATCTGAGTATAATCCTACAGGGGGAAAAACAGATCTTTAATTAAAGGACTTCCAAGCATTCTTGATGAAAAGACCAGAGCTGTGTAGAAACTTTGAAGTTCAGACATAGGAGTTAGGAAAAACATAAACAGGTAAACACAAACAACAATAAAGGACTAAATAAGGATATCACAGGGACATGATACATATGTCACCATCAAACGCTATCATCAGGGATCATAGAGGAAGGCCTGGGAGTGCTTCTGTTATATCCTGATGATCTTAAAAATGGGAGAGAGATGGGGGAAGAGCGATATCCTGGAGGTAAAAAGGGAAAGGTTGGGGAAAAGTCTCCCACAAAACTAAGGTGTACCAAGTAGACATCTATTCAAACAAGAAGAGGTTGAGGGAGAGCAGGTAACACTTGAACCTAGCTCTTCTCTGAAATGGTCAAAGAAAGGGAAAATACAGTGTTAAGTACAAAAATACATCACTTAATAGGAAAATGGGAGAAGAATGAAGGAGGAATTAGAGGGAGGATAGTTAAAGGGAGGGATTAGTATTATCAAAAACAAACTCCAAGAATGTGCAAAAATATTTATAGCTCTTTTTGAGATGGCAAAGAATGGTACAGAGTATCTGAGAACTATGTGATAATGTAGACTATATCATTTAAAAAAAATTTTTTTAGAATATACAAGCATGCCAAATGTCTTTTTCAATGATTTGTAATATACATTTTATGACTGGAAACTTTTTTGTACAAGACACTCAAATGTTTTGATTAAAAAAAAAAGAAAAAACTAACATTATATACAGTTTGCAATTTTAAAGTAATGTGTGTTGTTTAACAAGGCACTAATAAATTCCAAGGTCTCCTGCACTTTCTTCTGCATATTTAAACAATATTTATGGATAATCTTCTTTTTCATGCCTATTACTTCTACATACGAACCCACCTTCCTCTAGATTCCCCTAGTAGAAGTCCTCCTTTATGACAAATACTTATTGCCAAGCAAAACAAACCAATACATTAACCACATATGAGAACGCATTCTTCATTCTTTATCCATACACCATTACTTCTCAGCCAAGAGGTAGAGTATTTCATTGTTAGCCTTTTGAAGTGTTAATTGGCTGTTGCTATGATCAGAGTTCTAATATTCTTCAAGGTTGTTTCCTCTTATATTATTATTGTGGTTGTCACATAGATTTTTTTTCTTCTGGTTCTGTTCAGTTCTGTTCATTTCCTATCAGTTATTACAAGTCTTTTTATATTTCTCTGAATCCATCATATTCATCTTTTATGGCACAATAAAATTCCTTTATACTTGCATATCATTATTTATTCAGCCATTCCCTATTTTTTTTTAAAGGATTGATGGGATATAAACATATTTGTAGGAACCTTTGGGTAAAGAGAGCTTGAAAATTATGAAGGGAATGATTAAAGGGATAATCTGATGAAAATACAAGGAAAGAATGGGCCCAAGGGCAAAATAGAGGAGTTAGTGGCATCATAAAGGTCTACTTCTTCCCTCAAAAATTGGTTCAAGTTAGGGACAAAGGCAGGACTGAAAATCAGGTCTACTGAATTTTAGTCCAATAATCAAGGAGGTGATCCTTTGTCAACAGAGCTCATGCTCTGTTAAGTTATGCAAAGTAGGAAATGCTTCTAATGTAGTTGGTAACAGGAAACCTAACAAAATATTGGAAAATCAGTAGTTTGATTATGGGTTGATGAACTATTTAGTCACCCCTCTCCTAGACTTCAAGCTCTTTGAGAGCAGGACCTGATGATCTTATTTATCTTTGAGTCCCTGCCCTATCCCTTAGCACTTAACACTTAACTACCCTGACAGTAGTAGAAATTCAAATGTTTGTTTAAGGAGGAGTGTGCTGCACGATTATACCATAATACAACATACTGTTGTTGTTTGTCCTTTGCTTTCAAAGAGGACCAATGACATCACAGGATGTCATTGAACCATATGTGAATTAGATTTAAGTGAGGCAGAGTTGCCTGGAAGTTGTCTGCCTCATTCTCTCCTCTAGAGTCATTGAAGTAGAGTGGTAACACAAAAGTCAAAGATGATTGGTGATGGCCTAGAATGCAGTGGATGACCTTGGTGATTACACGCTCCACAACACTTGCTTCAGCCACCTTCATAGCTGATGGAATAAATTGCTCTAATCCATTCATTCTGCCAGTGGAAAGTCTTCACATGCTTGGGGTAGACATCCTCCTAACTGTGTGAAAATTTTAAGATTTCTTGAAATGTGTTCTCTATTTTCCAAGTCAGTTGTTTTTTTGCCATGAGATACCTTACCTTTTCTTTTCCTTTTTTATTTAGATGTGACTTTGCTTTAATATTTCTAATTGTCTCATGGAGTCCTTGCCTTCTATTTGGTTCATTCTTATTTTCAGGGAGTTGATTGCTTGAGCAAGATTTTATACCTCTTGTGCCAAATTGTTAATTTCCTCTTCAATTCTTTCTTCCACAGCTCTCATTTAACTTCTGATTGTTTACTTCAAGAAATTTAATTTCATTGGCAAAAACATTTTTTCAAGTCAATTGTTTACTGCAAATTTTATCAGTAAAAGGATGAACTATTAATTCAATCACATATAAATATATAATTACTAATAAAATAGAATATTTAACAATAGTTCTAAGTATATAAAATACGTAATGCACAATGGACCAATACCTTTATACTTGGCCCAGGTGGGCCTGCTCGAACATGGCCACATGAACTTGTCTACTCTAAGCAGAAAGAGAAAAGAAAAGAAGAGAAGCTCAACAATGTGGGGAAAAAAGAGGGAACGGGGCTAAGAGACAGCTCTTATAAAATGTTGGCAAAAGAGGATAAACAGCACTAGGATGTCATGATTCTATTGGTCAAGAAGAAGTGGGGAAAAAAAAGAAAAGTCAAGAAGGCAAATCCTGAGACCCTGCCTACTCTTTCACTCAAACCAGGTCACATAATCTTGAGCTAGATAGAACTATAAGCCCTTTTTTGGATTTATTGGAACATGAAAATGTTCATATTTGTTGATGATTGTTTAGTTTACAATAAAAAAAGTTAAGTAAGGACATCAAATTCCTTACAAAAGTCAGCAGAAGCAGGTAAGAGAGAAAGAGGTGGGGACCTGTGATCAGGCACCTATATTGCTGAAAACTCATCAAACAAAATTGAGGAGCCTCTTCTGGGCTATAGCACCAGAACTGGGAGTATAAAAGAAGAATGAGGCAGAATGAAGTGAGGAGAACCAGAACAATTTATACTATAACATCAATATTAGAATAATGAACAATTTTGAAAGACTTAAGAACTCTAATCAACTAAGTGACCAGCCAGGATCCCATAGGACTGTTTAAAAAAAAAAAGAATATTGCCCACCTTAGGACAGACTGATGATGTACGAATATGCAGAAATAAGAAATTTATTTTTGAATGTGACTAGTGTGGGAAATATGTTCTGCCTTACTGTGCTTATGTGATACATAAATTCTATAATTCTTCTTTCTCTTACTCCTTCCTTTTTCTTTCTTTTTATCTTTTTTCTGTATCTTCCTTCTTTCTTCCTTTCTCTTTCTCTCATTTTCTATTTCTATTTCTTTCTTTCATCCTTTTTCTTTCTTTACATATTATTCTTATCTTCCTTCCAAGAAGGTGGAGGGAGGTAGGAAAGAGAAAAAATGGATGCCTAATCATTGAAAAAACTAAATTTATTTTTTAAAGAAGAGAAAGGTAGTTGAACCCTCTCATTTTTTACTTCAGTCTGAGTCAAGACCTCTCTTGAAAGCACCTATATCTGACATTGTTCTTATTCACTACCTCTGACAGAGAGTACTTATCCCTCCCATTACCTTTTTTTTTTTTTTTAAATTTTAGGCAATTGGGGTTAAGTGACTTGCCCAGGGTCACACAGCTAGTAAGTGTCAAGTGTTTGGTCTGAGGTCAGATTCAAACTCAGGTCTTCCTGACGTCAGGGCCAGGGCTCTATCCACTGCGCCACCTAGATGCCCCCCCATTGCCTCTTATACTCCTATGTTTTCTTCCTTCCCTCCTCCGGAGTGAACTGATAATGATCAATAAAAGGAGTTAGGACTTTATGCATAATTCACAACATTGCCCTATTAGGGATTAGGCTTAAGTAGAAGCTGCTGAAGTAAACATCAGTCCTGCCCAGAGCAGTAACTAGGGCTTTGTCTAAGGCACTCACTTGAATTTTTAAAAGCATTGTTAAAAAATTTTTTATTGATGCCTTTTGTTTTTACATGACAATTCTGAGACTATCACTTTTCTAACACTTACCAATTAAACTCTCCCTTGTAACAAAGAAATATGGTTAAGCAAAAATACCTCATACACAGACCAAATCTGACAGTGTGTACAATATTCTGTTCTCATGGTCCTCCACCTCTCTGCCAAGAAAATATGTTTCATTATTGCTTTTAAATTCTTGCAGGGTTGGAGAACCTACAGCTTCAAGGCCACATGTGGCCTACTAGGTCCTTGGGTGTGGCCTTTTCATTGAGTCCAAATTTTACAGAACAAATCCTTATATTAAGGATTAATATATATTATGTATATAATATATATTATTTATTATTATCTTAGACTAGCCTTCTCTCTACTGTGCAATACTTCCTCTTAGGGCTAGAGATACTCCTGAAGTAGTTGCAGGTATTTGAATTCATACTGTTAAAAATTATAATTATGTAAAGAATGATAATTGGTTCTAGTCAAATGGAAATATGCAGTACAAATTCAAATGATGCAATAACTTCAGGGAATTTACTATGAGTACTAATCAGGACCTAGTTGTAAATAAAAGCATATGGCCCTTATGGTCTATAATCTTTCTGGATTCATGGAAGACATAAAGGTATACAATATTAAGGTCAAATTGATTAAATGACCAATTGACTATTTTTCTTCCATTTGAGCTTTCTATCCTAAATTTGTGGCTATATGCAGGTTTATAATATCACCCACTATTTTATTTCAAAGAATAAAAATACATGAAATGTGCTTTTCTATAGGATGTTCTGTATACTTTTTTTTATTTCTTCACCTGCAAGCTGGCAAAGCAAATTCCACTTTCATGGGCTTGATTTTATGAAATCTGAATGGTATCCACCTTAAAAGCTGAGGGTTGCATTGCACTGCTTTGTCTTATATCTCTCCTTGACTTTTTGGCCTGAATCAGAGTGACCACATTGATCAATCTCTCCATTTTATTCTGATATTTATTTTCCTCTAATTTCTCTTTGTTATCAGAGCTGCTAGAGCTAATTTCCTCTTCTGAAACTGATTCCCCTTAAATTGCCATAAATAATAAACCTCATTGTCATATTGACTATCTGCATGAAGATCACTGTGAAGTTTTACTATTTAAAACACAGATTTCCCCACAAATTGAACATGATGACAGAAACAGGAGAATCTGAAAAGAAATGTCCCTACCACCAAAAATAAGAAATGGTCTTGTTTCACCTTCCTTAGCTCCTCATGATCATTTGGGAAACAGATTTCTAGACTATTAGTTGGTGTGAACTGTATTCTTTATTTTACTTAATGTTAGTCTGACATCTAAAGAAGTTTTTTTTAAATTTTTTTTTAAATTTTTTATGGCAATTGGGGTTAAGTGACTTGCCCAGGGTCATACAGCTAGTAAGTGTCAAGTGTTTGGTCTGAGGCCGGATTTGAAATCAGGTCCTCCTGACTTCAGGGCTGGTGCTCTATCCACTTCGCCACCTAACTGCCCCTAAAGACGTCTTAAAGCATTAAAAGGACAATACCTCTCAGTTAGCACAGTAAGGATACCATAGTACTTTGGTTTGCTACCAAATGGCATCCAACAAGAAACAGGGGGGCTTTTAATTGCCTGGTGTTTACCCAGGCCTATGCCCTTTGCACCTACAAATTCTAGGCATATGAATTTGGAAGGTAATTACTCTGGGCAACTTGTGGATTCATAGACACTTCAGAGAAGTCTCAACAAATGTAGACTGCCTTACATGACTATCAGAATACTGGTTCTTAGGACTCCAGGAATTATACCCAGCTTAGTGAGATCCAGAAGCCATTAAAGGATGAACAAAAGTATTATTAAAGGACACATCGTCCAGCAATAGTTCAGATTTCCATATACAATATTTGTCATTCTGTCTTTAAATCTGTGTTGAATATATAAAAGCTAAGATAAAGAAAAGGGGTGCTGACAGCTTAATATTCTTTTGTTTTTTTTATTTTTAAGGGTAGCCTCTGATCACTATTTCACTTTTTTTGCAATACCAACCTACTGTGGATAAACAAGCATATAATTCCAGAAAACTGGAAGCAAACTAAGTGCCCATTATTTAGGGCTGAGTTGAACCAGTTATGATATGTGAGAGATACAGAATATCATTGTGCCATAAGGAATAATGAATATTAGGGATTTAGGGAAATATAAGAAGATGTGTATTAACTGATACAAAGCAAAGAAAGCAGAACCAAGAGAACGATATACATATTGACTACAAAATGCAAATGAAGACGAAATTAGAAGAGGACAGAATTGAGTTCAAATGCAACAACCATGCTGATTCCAGATTATTGGTCTTCCAACACATTTGGTATAATAGACTACAGGGGGAAGAATGTTTCATATTCAGTTACTGGAAATTATTTGTAAGGGGTGTCATTAGAAATTCAGTGTGTTGTAAAAAGCTAAGTGAATCAAAACAATCCTCATTTTAAAAAGGAAAGGAATTATATGAACACATGTCAAAATGGATTAAAGTAAAACAATTTAATGGCAACCTAATTAAGCACTTAAGTATGTAGTTAAGGCATCATTCTGCTTTATAAGCTTCTATAACCTTCCAGAAATTTCAGAACTCAGTTTGAGGACTATATAGCATTAAAGAAATATTAACAAATAATTTGGAAACAGTTGAGTCTTCTCTTTTATAATTTTCCTTCCTTAATCTTGCTTTCCTATTTTTCCCAACCCCAATATTCTTCACTAACTCATTCATTCATCATTTGCCTACTATGTGTGCAAGGTAATGTGTATTCTCTCCCCCAAGAAGATATTCTTTCCATCCTGTTTCTTTGAAACTAACCAGAAAATTGCCCAAGATCCTTCTTACAGCATCCAGAAATATCTAATTTGAAAGTGAAAAGATCTTTTAAGTCACCATTTATATCGTCTCCAAAGGGAACTCATTCTGAATTTTGATGGAACCTCTGAACAAATTGCTTTGGAGCAGAGCTTCATAGACACTCAATCTCTTTTATTAAATTTGTGGCAGCCATTTTGGCCATCAATTTCTATTTGGGGGCTTTTTACAAAAAATATACCGTACTAAATGGGTTGAGATAATCACAGACATAATCAATACTCACTTAACCCTGTTTGCTTCAGTTTCCTCATCTGTAAAATGAGCTGAAGAAGGAAATGGCAAACCACTACAGTGTCTCTGTTACTGGCTGGTCCTCAGTTTCTTCAATTATAAATTAAGATCTCCTCTAACTCTAAACCTATGACTAATATGCTATGACTAATATTTAACTGGAAAGACAAGTTTGATTCAGAACAATACAACTGTAGGATTTTATTAGGAAAGTATTCTAAACAGTCCAAGTTGGGAATATGAGGTATGGTCCCCAAGAAAAACTGCATAAAATAAGGCTTTCCTCATTCTGAGTGTTGTAAGGTTCTGAGAATGTCTCAAATCTTACTGAAGCCATTTAAGATGTCTGATCACAAAGAACTCCGGTAGTCACAAAGGTACCCGGCAAGGAAAAAGATTCTTGCCTGGAGATGGTAATGAGCTAGCTGAAGTGGATTATCCTGCATTTAAAAACAAAACAAAACAAAACAAAAAACTTCTACTAAAGTTCTTTTCCAATAGCTTTCTATAACATGGAAATTCTGGGGAACAGAAATAAAAAAAGCCTCTTTTAGAACTTTATATTTAGAATAATAATACTAAACATTTTGTTGTTGTAATTTTTTACTTTCTGTTCCTTAGTGTGTTTTTTTATTTGATATTTTTCTCTAGGCTAGCAGCATCCAAACCTCTGAAGTAAGAATCTAAGATTAGCAGTCGCTTGAAAAGAATAGGGTAGGTACAGTGTAGAAGGAATTATTAGTAGCAGTAAGAAAAACAGATGTTGGAATGTGACTCTGACAAGGTCACCAACAATCATCCCCGGTCTCTGCTGGAGCAGGACAGCAGCGGCAAGAAAAGTCGCCACTCCTCTATAATTAATCTCTGTGACTCCCTGTCTCTTACTCACTCAAAGTTCAGTGCTGAAAATGGAACCTTAAGAAAAGGAAGAAAGCTTATTCTGCCTTGAAATATGTTTTTCTGCTTCTCAAACACTACAGAAGATTCTAATCATAAGGACACCTGTATTTAGGAAGAACAAAGGCAGATGATTAAGCCTTCTATCATCCTTCTGAGAGTAGCGGTAAACAAACTTTTTTTTATTTCTTTAGTTGGATTACTTTGTACTCTATGTCTACTTCGAGGCTCCAATGCATCGAAGCAAGGGGAATAGACAGGGCTGTTGCTCTACTGAGAGTTGGGCCATTGGGGGAAAATGGTCACCAAAGGAGAGATGGGAGCTTTGAGAGGAAGCTAACAAACCCAGCTTGGAGTTTGTAGGAGGGGAAAGTCAGGGCTTAGTTCGACACGTACCTGAGAACAGGGGAAAGCAGATTTCCAAGAAGTCAGAGAAAGAATAGGGAATTCCCGGGCTTGAAATTCTAAAGGGAATGGTATACTCTTAAAAATAAACTCGAACAATGCAAATGCAAGGGAAAGAACAGGGATCTCTATCTAGAGAGACAAATGTGGATGCGCATGGAATTCACTGACCAACTTTGATTTGAAAAAGATATGAAATCAAGGGCAGGTCACGGATAATAAATATAAAGGAATGACGTAGTCATGTAAAAATAGAGCCAGGAAGGTACAGCTAGGTGGCGCAGTGGATAGAGCGCTGGCCCTGGAGTCAGGAGGACCCGAATTCAAAGCCAGCTTCAGACGCCAGCTGTGTGACCCTGGGCAAGGCACTTAACCCTGATTGCCTCCAAAAAAAAATAGAGTCAGGAATACTAAAGTTCAGAATGAGCTGAAGCTGGCAATGAATGCTAGGGGGACACACACACACACACACACACACACACATACACAGAGCTTATTTGGTGTCAAGAGAAAGGCCAAAGAAAGGATGAGACTGTTGTTTGACATGGATGGCAGAAAGAAGGCAGAACTAATTAATTTGCTTTTTTTTTTCTACTTAAATTCAACAAATACATATTAAGTGATGAAGGATGCAAAAAACAAATGAAAGAGCCTATGACTTCATACAGCTTACATTCTACTGAGGGGATACAAAGACAAGTAAATACAGAGTAATTTGGAGGGAGAGAGTTCTAACTAGGAATCAATCAAAGCTTTAAATAGGAGGGGGCAGCTGAGCTGAGGCTTAAAGAAAATTAGAGATTGTAAGGGGCAGAGATAAAGTGGGAGCAGATTACAGGCAGAGTGGACCCCACTGAGTTAGATGGCATGTCAAATTCAGAGAATAATTAGTATCAACAGTTGGACTGGAACATGTGCATGAAGAAATATAATATGAAATGTTTAGGAAGGTAAGTGGGAGCCATACTGGGGAGGACTTTAAATGACAGGCTAAAGAGTTTGCATTTTAAGAGATGAAATATGTGTGTGTGTGTGTGTGTGTGTGTGTGTGTGTGTGTGTGTGTCCATAACAGGAAGGAGAAAACAAAAAATAGTTAACAGGAAATCAAAACCTAAGATAAGGGGGCAGCTAGGTGGTACAGTGGATAGAGCACCGGCCCTGGATTCAGGAGGACCTGAGTTCGGATCCAGCCTCAGACACATGACACTTACTGGCTGTGTGACCCTGGACAAGTCACTTAACCCCATTGCCTAGCCCCAAAACAAACAAACAAAAAAAAAAACCCCTAAGATAAATGAGAAGACTCTATGAAAGTTCCTAGCTGCCCTCAATGAATACAAGACATCAGGCCTAGAAAAAATGAAAATTAATTGTTAAAAAAAAAACCAAAAAGGGGATGGAGATCAAAACTATCTGATACTGGCAAAAAAAAATAGAAAGGTGAATCAGTGAAAGACCGCAGACATATAATATACAGTAGTAAATGATTATAGTAACCTTGTATTTGACAAATGCAAAGATTTACACTTTTGGGATAAGAATATGCTATTTGGTAAAAAAAAAAATTGTTGGAAAAACTGGAAAGCAATCTGACAGAAATTGGGTGTAGATAAATATCTTACATGATTTACCAAGATAAGGTCAAAATGGATACATGACCTAGATATAAAGGGAGATATCATAAGAAAACTAGAAGATTCCTGTCAGAGTTATGAAGAGAATTTACAAATGAGAGGTAGAGAACATTGTGAGATATAAAATGGATAATTCTGATTACATTAAATTAAAAAGATTTTGTACAAATAAAACCAATGTAGCTAAGATTAGAAGGAAAACAGAAAATTGGGGGGAAATTTTTTCTAGATAGTTTCTTAGATAAAGGTCTTATATCTCAAATATATAGAGAATCTTGTCAAATTTATAAGAATATGAGTCATTCTCCAATTGATAAATGGTCAAAGGATATGAACAGGCAGTTTTTCAGTAAAGAAGTCAAAACTATATACAGTCATATGAAAAAATGCTCTAAATCAAAACAACCCTGAGGTACCACATCAGGTTGGCCTAGATGACAAAACAAGAAAATGATAAATGTTGGAGAAGATGTGGGAAAATTGGAACACTAATGCATTGTTAGTGGAGTTGTGAAATGATCCAACCATTTTGGAGAGAGATTTGGAACTATGTCCAAAGGGCTATAAAAATGTGCATACCCTTTGACCCAGCAATAGCACTTTTAGGGCTATATCCCAAAGAGATCATACAAATGGGAAATGGACCCACATGTACAAAAATATTTATAGCAGCTCTTTTTGTGGTGGCAAAGAATTGGAAATTGAGAGGATGCCTATCAATTGGGGAATGGCTGAACAAGTTGTGGTATATCAATGTGATGGAATACTATTGTGCTATAAGAAATGATGAACAGGCTGACTTCAGAAAAACCTAGAAAGACTTGTATGGTCTGATGCTGAGTGAAATGAGCAGAACCAAGAGAACGTTGTACACAATAACAGCCACGTTGTTCAATGACTAATATTGATCAATTTAACCCTTTTCGGCAATCAAGGATCTAAGACATCTCCAAAGGCCTCGTGATGGAAAATGCTACCTACATCCAAAGAAAGAACTATGGAATTTGAATGCAGATCGAAACATACCATTTGCTTTTTTTTTTTCCTCTTCTGTTGAGTTTTGTTTCCTCTTTCTGGTGGTTCCTCCTACACAACTTTGAGATATCATCTCTTACCTATCAGATTGGCTAAAGTGATAGATGAGAAAAATGATAAATGTTGGAGTGGAAGTGGAAAAATTGGGACATTAGTACACTGTTAGTGGTGCTGCAAACTTAGCCAACCATTTTGGAGAACAATCTGGAATTATACCCAAAGAGTTACAAAACTGTGTATACCTTTTGACCCAACAATACCACTATTAGGTCTGTTTCCCAAGGTGATCAGGGAAAAAAGGAAAAGAATCTATGTTTTAAAATATTTATAGCAGCTCTCTTTGTGGACAAAGAACTGGAAACTGAGGGGATGTCCAACAATTGGGGAACAGCTAAACAAGTTGTAGTATATGATTATGATGGAATACTACTGTAAGAAATGATGAGCTGGTTGATTTTAGAAAAACATGGAAAGACTTCCATGAAATAATGAAAAGTGAAATGAGCAGAACCAAAAGAACATAGAATATAGTAACAGCAATATTGTTTGAAAAATAATTGTGAACAACCAAGTTATTCTGAGTATTATAATTACTCAAATCAGCTACAAAGGATCTACGAAGGAAGATGCTCTCTACCTCCAGAGATAGAACTGATAAATAGAAGTATGCATAGTATGGTGTATATATGTGTGTGTATACATATACATATATATATATATGTATACACACACATGTGTGTGTGTGTGTATGTGTGTGTATTTCAAATGGTGGCTTTCTCTAGAGTGGGGTGGGGAGGGAGAGAGACAGTTCAAAATTTAAAATGTAACAAATATTTAAATTAAAAAGGGGGGAAGACAAAGATAGGATATTATTGTGTAGACTAGCGAGTTTGACTTTGATAGCAGGAAATATTCTAGATTGTATTGCTAAAGGTTTGATTTGCAAATACTAAAAGAAGAGGTGTTTACCAGGAGCCAACATGGGTTTCTCAAGAACAAGTAATGCCAGAGTAACCTCATCTTTTTTTTTTTTTTTTAACAATGCTACTACACTACTGTATCTGGGGAATGCCATAGAAACAGTACAGCTAGATTTCAACTAGGCATTTGACTAAATCCCTCATGAGTTTCTTGTTAAAATGGTAGATAAATATGGGATAGATGATTGTAGAGTTAGGTGGATTTACAATTGTTTGAATGGACCCCCAAAATAATGATTAATAAACTGGTTTCACCCTATATGGAGTTCTTTAATGGTATTTCAAATAACTAGCCTTGACTCCATTCTGGTCAACATTTCTATAAACGGCTTAGGTGAAGGTAGAGATGTTATGCTTATTAAATTTACAGATTACACAAAGCTCGAAGGGATAGCTAATATACTGAATGATAGAATCATGAGTCAAAGAATTCTTTGGGCTGAATCTAAGATGGAATTTAAGAATGATGGACTGAATGTAAGATGGAATTTAATAGGGATAAATTTTAAGTCCAACACTTGGAGTAAAATAAATTAAATGTACAAAATACAGGAGAGGGAGAGGACTAGACAATTTAGCTCAAAGGGTCAACTGTATAGGACTCTCTTCTCATTGGTAGAGATTCATTACTCAATGTTCTATGTACATGTGTGTGGGGCATTCAGTGTTGGTGAGAGCTAGAGATAAGAGATTCAATTATTCTGACTTTGAGTTTCAAGAGAGAAGACATACAATTCCAACTTCTGGTGAGGTCCATGAGGGGAAAAATACTCTGGGAAGAAGCCAACATGTAGAGAAGCTAGCAATCTCTATCACGTCCCTATCTCTAGCTTTGCTACACTGGAGACTTTGGGGAATTTCCCCTTGGATGGGTTCTGAATTTCTCTCTCTTGGTTGAGCTGAGTTTTTCTCCTCCCAATGGGAGAGCCTATAAATCTGTGTATTGTCTGTTACATATCCTCCTATGTATATTTTCTCTGATTTCTGTTTTGCTATCAACTTGGATAAATAGTTCTATTTGTTACTTGCTATACATGTTCATGGTGGAACTGACATTTGGTGAGGAGTCAAGACTCGAATATGTAGCTTGGGGCCCCTTTTTACCATTAAAGAATAGCAATCAGGAGTGTAGTTTGAATCTAAAAATTATTTCCCCAAAACTAACAATATTTAAGGAACTAGGTAGATAGAATTCAAGCCCAACACTCTCTCCCTCCAAAGAGAGCAAAGTGGCCAACCTCTGGCTCCCTGCTTTCCCTCCTGGAAGGATTCAAAGTCTTCCTTGGAAAAAGTGGGGGAAGAAGATTCTAGAAATAGTCTACTCTTGCCTCCCTGTGAACCACAACTAGACAGATCCATATGGACATGCATAACCTATATGTGTCAAACAAACCTAGCACTTACACACACCCCTTATACATGTGAAAAAGATTTGGGAGTTTCAGCGGGTTGTAAGCTTAATGTAACTCAACAGTGTGATATGGCAGCAAAACAAAGTAATTGAAATATTAGACTACATTGATAGAAACATGGCAGCTAGATGGCACAGTAGATAGAGCACTGGGCTTGGAATCAGAAAGATTCATCTTTATGAGTTCAAATTCAGTCTCTAACACTTACTAGCTATGTGACCCTGATTAAGTCACTTAACCCATTTTGACTCAGTTTCCTCATCTGTAAAACTAACTGGTGAAGGAAATGGCAAGCCACTCCAGTATATTTGCCAAGAAAACCCCAAATGGTGTCATGAAGAGACAGACAAGACTGAAATGACTCAACAGCAAAAATAGAAAGTGTCCAGAAGAGGGAGATGTAATCCTACTTTCTTCTGCTTTGATCAGAACACGTTTGGAATATTGTACCACAATACAATACCACATTTTAGGAAGGGCATTGACAAACTGAAGCATATACAAATAAGGGTGACCAGGATGAGTGATGATAATCAGTTGAAGTCAACAAGTAAAGTCAACAAACATTAGGTGCCTACTGTGTTCTGGGCACTGTGCTGGGGTTATAAAGAAAGGAGAAAAAACTCAATTTCTGATATCAAGGAGCTCACAGTAATGGGAGAGTCCATGAACATGCAAACAACTATGCATAAACAAGATATATACAGGATAAATTGGAGATAATCTTATAGGGAAAGCACTAGTATTAAGTGGGATCTGTAAAAGGCTTCTTGCAGAAGGTTGGATTTTAGCTGCACATACTATGTGCTCCTGAGGCAACTTGCCATCTCTGCTCCTGGTTGGGGGCTAAGGAGGAGAAATGCCTTTCCTCTACTGTTTGCTGCAAGTTACAAAGGAAATATCAAACAACAAATTCTCAAGAGCTGACAGTCCTAGAGTAGATTCAGCTTGCTTTTTTAGGCCACAAGGGCAGCTGCTCCTCAGGAGAAACTCCCCCTCACTTTTGTGTGGGGAAGATTGAATAGTACAGAATAGGGAGCCATGGACAGGTTGAAGCTGAAGAAAATAAACTGGTTGAAGAAGCCTTGGAGGACATATGGTAGCAGCTGTCTTTAAATATTTCAAGAGCTGTCATGTTGAAAAGTAAATTTGTCTTGTTTTGTCCCAGAAGGAAGAAATAGAAGCAATGAATGGAAGTTTCAGAGATTCAGAATTCAATTCAATTAAAAACAAACAAACTTCTTAACAATTACTAACAAATAATGTCTTGTGTTGGAAAGGGTAGCCTCTGCAGGGGGGTAAATTTCTCATCTCTGGAGGACTTCGGGTAGAAACCGAATATTATAGTAGTGGGGATCCTGGTTCAGACACAAGGCTAGAAGATCACTGAGGTCAGAATTGAAGCATTATAGCTGAAAGGGATCTTTTAGTCTAGTAGTCTCCATAGTTCAGGCTGTGGCCTGACCTGAAGGAATCTGGGATCTGACCCCAAAGACAATGTGATCAATGAATCAAAGGGTAGAAAGATGGGTTAAACTCTACCCTTTTCTTCATCCCACAATAGCTGATGGTGGGCTTGTCCCCATCACAACTATAACATTCCCTTAACCTATTCAATACTCCCCCACCCACCCACTTTCTACTGCTGTCCTCATCAGGCTGGGCAGGCATGCACCTTTCGGGGCAATAACAACTTAACCCAGACCCAGGCAGTTAGGTGACACATTAGATAGAGTGTTGAGCCTTTAATCAGGAAGAATTGAGTTCAAAAATGGTCTCAAACACTTACTACTGTGTGACTCTGGACCAGTCACTTAACCTCTGTTTGCCTCAGTTTCCTCATCTGTAAAATGTGGATAATAGTAGCACCTACCTCCCATGGTGGCTATGAGAATCAAATGAGATAATATTTGTAAAGTGCTGAGTATAGTGTCTGGTATATAGTAAATGTATAACTGTTAGCTATTGTTATTATTGCTAGATATCAGACACCAGAAGCAGATACACAGATGAAATTTACTAGTCCACTCCACCAACCCCAATGTTCCCATACCTTGCCCCTAGATCAGCCCTGTGGCTGCCACACATGCCCCTCATTACCAAATTCTGCACTCTGGAGACCACTTTTCATTTTTGTTTTTATTTTGTTTTATTTTATTTTTTTTTGGCTAGGCAATGGGGTTAAGTGACTTGCCCAGGGTCACACAGCTAGTAAGTGTTATGTGACTGAGGCCACATTTGAACTCAGGTCCTCCTGAATCCAGGGCCAGTGCTCTATCCACTGCGCCACATAGTTGCCCCCACTTTTCATTTTTGAATGGGAAAGATTGAGTAGCATAGGATAAGTAAGCATGGATACATTTACAATTTGCATCGAGGATGTCATTACATTATCTTTCTCCTCAGACACATTCCTTTTCTGAAATTTCCTGTTGAGTTTAATACCATCCTTCACACTTCCAGGTTCTCAATCCCTTCTTATCATCCTTGAATTCTCACTCAACTGAAACTACTGTCTTCCATGTTACCAAGGATCTCTTAATTGACAAATCTAATGGCTGTTCCTCAATCTTCATTCTTGATCTCTCTGCAGCATTTGATATGGTTGATCATCTTTTCCTCCTGGATACTTACTCTTTCTTCTCTAGGCAGCTAAAAATAATGTATCACCTATTTAAAAATCTCATAGCTACACTTAAAAAAACACCTTGGAAACGGAATTTCAAATCTTCCAAATGAAGAGCTTTAGTGGGTTTTGAAACCATTTGTTGAAAATAAAAAAAAATGTAACACATTCTTTTTAATTTTCAAGAACTGACTAAGGAGGGATGATAGAAATTTGCTAACTGAATTTCATCAAAAACCTTGGCATAATTGGTTGATAGGACTGAAAATAAATGAGTATCATGATTTTGTAAGCACAGCCAATAATGCACTTATTCCCTTAGGATCCCTATATCTTTGTAAGGTATCTTTTTTCAGCTATGACACCCATTAAAACCAGATAAAATGAAGTTAGAGTCAAACCTTCGAATTGTCACATAGTGTTAAAATGTGATTTAAAAAAAGAAACATGTTTAATCATATTACTCTCATGAAAAACATCGTCATTTAAAAATTAGTGAAAGCAAAAAGGTAAAATATCTTTAAAATATTCTATCCTTTTAAAGTGTCTATTTTTGTGTGTTTTGTAATGTGCATAATTCTTAGTACAGTTGTGCATGCATATGGTTAAAAATGAAGTAAACACATATATTAGGGGTGGCACATGCTCAACTTTCTTTTTACTGATAGAGAGTTTAGCATTTGCTCTATAATGGAGTGGGCTTCTTACAACTCTGAACTTCGGTGATTCTAGTTATCACATGGATGCTACCTCAAATGACATAAGTAAGATCAGGAGTAATGTGGTGTGATGTAAAGAATGCATGTGGAGTTAGAAGACCTGGGTTTAAATCCCGTCTCTGCTACTCACTGTGTGACCTCGGTCAAGGTTCTCTGAGCCTCAGTTTTCACATTTCTGAAATGAAGATATTAGCTTAGATGACCTCTAAGTTTCCTTTCAGCTCAAAATCCATGAACCTATAATGAATCACTGACCCATAATAACCCCTGAGGGAAACCCTAGTCTTAGAAAATATTCATTTTTTCCCATTGTGCTCTCCTACCACCCTGGGATTCCCTGATGATCAATCTTCTTATATGTCTTCCCACAGCAACTCTTCTATATGAAAAAAATGAGTGGTCCTGGAATCACATTTGTGTCTACAGCATTGGTGACTTCCAGAGAAAACCCTCTAAGGCCTCTGACACCATTTGGGGCTCTTCAGATGATCCCAAAGTAGCTGCTAGTGACAGTGACCCTCAAAGCAGAGATATTTCATGTCATCTCTTTGCTTTAAAACTTTCAGTGGTTCCCTATTGCTTACCAAATGAAGGCCCAATCCTTCTATCTAGTAGCCCTCTAATATTTGAACTCAAACTACTCTTCAAACCATATTACTTATACTTTAGTTAATAAATCCTAGAAAGACCCGTTGTGGAAACAGAAGGAAGAGGTGAAATCTATTTTGAGGGTTTGGAGGGTTGCAAAGTATGGGGAAAAAATGAAGTTTCCCTGAGACTTGAGATTAGGAAAAATTAGAATTGGGAAGAGTGAAACCCCACCCCATCCCTGTCATTTATTTGAAATAATACTATCCCACTAAAGTCCTATTTTAATGTTTTATGATGGTAGTAGGTGACAGAGACGCCACATAGCACCCTGGGATCTTCTTCTTGTCCAGTCCCTGACATCTTTCAGTACCTGGGCATTAAAATGCTTCCCCCTCGTGTGCTACTGGCCAGATCCCATTTCCAGTGCCCGAAGACTTCTCTGTCTCCCTAAACCACACTGGGCTGGAAAAAAATGACTAATTATGACTTTTTTTAATCTTTCCCAATCAGAATTTGACCTGGTATATTTTTTAGATCATTGTAGAGGAGATATAGTGGGGAGGTAGACTCTACTGCTTCCTCTTACTCTATCATCTTGACTCCCTTCCATATTTTCTTATGCTTGACTATTGGTTTTGCAAACCTTCTTGAATCTGTACATGCTGGGAATATTCTCCCTCCTCACCTTCACCTCCTGAAATACCTAACTCCACTCAAGGTTCAGTCTAAATTCTAGCTCTTCCACAAGAGGTTTTTTTTTTTTAACTTGCTCAATTTCTAGTGTCTTTCCCCTGAAATTGCATTGTATTTGTTTTGTATATATTTGATTTTTTCTGTATACATCTTGTTTCTTTATAGTAGAATGTAAGTTCCTTGAAGACAGGTACTATTTTTATCCCTGGTTCCTGCCACAATCCCTAGCTTAATAGCAGGTGCTTAAAAAAAGCTTGATGGAATGAAATAAATTTCAAGAAGACTGAGCATTGCATGGAAGAAATGATCCCTTCAGGAAAGGGAGACCCCTGCCAGATGTCAAGGCACTGCATCAAAGCCACATTTATCTTGAACTAGTTATACATGGCTCTGGTTTGAACTAAGTCTTGAAATATGCATAGGAAATGCATAAAAGGAGGTGAAGGATTGAAAGAACATCATTACCAAAATAGGCAATTACTTTTAATCGATATGTTCTTAGTTCTCCCAATTTTATTAACTGTTCTCTGAATAGGTGTGCCAATTTGTATTATTAATTCTTGTTATTTCTAGCTTTCAGCTTATGATGTAAATCACTTGCATCTAAAAATGAAATAACACTAGGTCCACATTAGGAAAAAGGGAAATCTAAAAAGGAAGGTGGGCCATAAACTTTTTAAATGCAAAATTATTAATTTATGAGAAATATTCTCCCCAAACGAGTATTAAAAGTTTATATAAGTATTTAAACCTTGTTTGTAATAAAATTGTGAATTTCACACCAGGTAAATACGAATAATGCACTGTAATACATGAAGAATGCCAGTAGAGGACACTCTAAGCCAGAATTTTAGAAATTTTAGCATATTCTCTGTTGTTTCAGGACCCAGTTCACCTGTGGCCTACAGCTTGCCATCCCTTCTTTTCTCCATTAAGTATTACTACCTTGATGCAGCGGTCTTGTTTATGAAATCTCATGCTCCTACAAAAGATATTTTTTCTCATAGAAAAATATCCCCTGGCATAAATAAACTTGGTTTTCCAAATTCCTGTCCTCTCCTGACTTCTCTTCCATTTCCCAACAATCTTCCTTCCCTGGCAGATTTATCTTCCCTTATGGCTCCTTCTTCTACTATTACTAAGTTCCTTCTGGAATGTCCATTGTGAGGAAGCTCTGGCTAGCCATGTTTACTTCTTCTTTCATTCCTCACCTGGTTCTACTCCTGGAGTTTATCTTCTTTCCATCCTCCATCCTTCCCCCATCCCATTGCTTTTCAAGTCCCTTTGATGTGTTGCCTTTTGCTATTAAAATATAAATGCCTTCAGGGCATGAGGCTATATTTCTTTTTGCTTATATTTGTATACCTGGCTTAGCATAACTGCCTAGCACGTTTTCAGTTGTTATTGTTTAGTCCCTTTTCAGTCCGGTCAGGCTCTCTGTGACCCCTTTTGGGGTTTTCCTGGCACATAGTGAATGCTTAATAAATGCTTATTGATTTGACTTGTTGAAGAACAAATTTAATAGTTAATTGATGGAAAACCTTGGCTTATGGTGAAATGAGAGTATCTATTTTCCAATTTGTAAAAAAGAAACATCTGGGCATAGAAAATAGTCACATTTCTTTTTTCTATTCTTTTGAGGCTGTTGTACAAAATGTCATACAAAGATTTTTGAGCCTCAAATATTTACCCTTCTCTTTCTTTCATACTCCTCTTTTTATTTAAAAATAATTATAGAGATTACCAAGATCCTCTCCTTTACCCCCAAGAACCATTTAAAAAGGGTTTGAATCACCACAAGAGAAGCTGTATCTGAGGTCATAGGCCAAGCACGTGAAGCCCCTCCTTTGTGTCCCAAAAGAGACCTGGAAATCCAGTATAGATTTACGGCTACACGTAGGGCCATTTGTCCAGGGATTCCCCTTTGTCCTTCCCCATTGTGAGGTATGCTCATTTATAGCAAACACTTGTTCCGAATGAAATAAAAATCAGCGTTTCTTCAAATGGAGACAAAACCCATTATAAAATTATAGACTGAAAATAAACAAGATTTAAAGAGTAGGAAACTCCTGAGGGTAAGAGATACCACTTTTCCAGGCAGTGGTCAGGTAGACAAGGGGGAGGAAAAGGAAAGGGGAAAAATTCACCAAGTCCTAGTACCCAGCAAATTCCTTTCAAGAAGATCACCCCTTAAGCAGGTCAGTAAGCTAGGCAAGGCTCCAACTGCTCATGATTGCATTCAATCTGAGGTAGTAGTGCCCTTCCTTCACAATCAGTAAGTCATTGGCTGCTTCATTCACAGCACCCTGGGAATCCAAAGTTCCCAGGAGTAATTGCTTTCTCCTCCCTTGCTCCTCAGTCCTTCATGGCATCTGCCTTCAGTGATCATTCAGTTCCTTTTTCCTGATGGGAAATGCTACATTTCCTATTAGTCCCCTTGATGATAAAGGGTCATACATGGAAAAGAATTTAAGTTCCTCAATGTCTACTCCTGAATTTTATCAATAAATGCCATTATGCAATTTTCCATGGATGTAAAACAGGGATTAGCTTTTTCTTTTCAGATGTAATTTCATTCCTAGAGTTTCCATTGTGTTGATATTTTGAACGTGAAAAATCTTAGAATTATAGAATATTAGAGCAGGAAAGAATCTTAGAGATTACTCAGTCCAATATCCCCATTTTGCTGATGGAGGAAACAGAGGCCTAGAAGTAAGATGATTGATTTATGGTTATGCAATCAGTTAGTGGCAGACTAGGACTATGACCCAAGCCTCCTAAGTCCAGACCAAGTTTTTCTACCATACAACACATGTTCTCCACTTGTTCTTACTGTTGTTGTTGTTGTTCAGTTGCTTTTCAGTTATGTCTGACTCTTTGTGACCCTATTTGGGGTTTTCTTGGCAAAGACACTGGAGTGGTTTGCCATTTCCTTCTTCAGTTCTTTTTACAGATGAGGAAGTGAGGCAAACAAGATTAAGTGACTTGCCCAGGGTCACACAGCTAGTAAGTGTCTGAGGCCAGATTTGAATTCAGGAAGACTCATCTTCCTGACTTTAGGCTTGGCGCTCAATCCACCATGCCATCTACCTGTACTTATTTTTTAGTTGTCCAATAATTGTGCTGAATTTTGAATATCTGGTCAATAATAGGGAACACAATTCACTATTTTGAGGTTGCTAGGCAACCATTCTAGTTTTTTTAAAAATACCATTTCTATTCAAAGAGTGTAGTAGGGTTGGTAAAAGGCTCATAACTTTTAGGGCAAATCTGTACACTCTGCTAATCAGATCAAAGAGTATGAATTTTTAAAAAATAATTCTTCTATTTCACCACATTGGTGTGTTGTAGCAGAAAAAAGTACTGACTTTGGAGCGACAATATCTGGGTTTTCTTCCTGGCTCTACCAGTTAATAATAGTATGATCTTGAGCAAGTCATTGGGCCCATTTTCTTTTCTCTCAAAAACAAATGCTGGATTAGGTTAACCCAAATGACCCTTCCAGATTTATCTTTCTGTTTGCTATGGTTGTTTTAGTAGAATAAGCCCTAGGATAACTGTTTTTTTGCCTTGGGATTACATTTATGAAATCCATGGTAGCCTCACTTTTGTAAGACTAATTCTAATATAATGTTCCAAGACTGCTAAACTAAATAAAACTATTGTTTAAGGTATGCAAATTTACTCTTACCAAGTTCTGCTGTGGTGAAAGTGAACCACAACATCTCTCTCCCCTTTTTTATCTCCCAAATTTCTCATATGAAATCTAGTCTTTTTTTAAAAGCAGTATTAAATGGAGCTCAGAGATTTATCATTTCATCCCAGGTGAGACTTATATTATTACTATAAATCCTCCAGGGTACTTTTTCTGGAATTAGAATAGGCTTCTACCAAGGGGAACAACTTGGTTATATAGTCAAAAGCAGCACGGTGTGCATTTGGATTTGAAATCTAGTTTATAGCCATGAATTTTTTACTCTCTATGTGTTTATTAGAAAACATTAGTGCAGCTAAACATATTAGCCTTAATAAGCATTATTAAATTTTATTTTAAAAAATGACATATATATTGACAACTACTCAAAAGAGATCAACCTAACTATCCACACAGGGAAAAGGTGAAAAAAATGCCTTTTTTCTACACTGACAGGCAGTTGAATGAACAGTCTGTTGAGTGAGTCCATCTCTCTCAGATTACAGATCTCTCTCTCTCTCTCTCTCTCTCTCTCTCTCTCTTTCCCTCTCTCTCTCTCTCCTTCTCTTGATATTGTGGCCCAAAATTGATTAGAACAGCAAGAGAGATCTAGATTGAATTTGTGAAATGGTCGAGGGCTTCTGACAATCCTTAACTGTTTCTTGATGCAAAACCTCACGTTTTTAACAACAATATTCTCTTAATGATGCTGTATGGTTGCAAATCATAGGATAATAATGAAACATATTATCCACCTCTTGACAGATTGAGACATATATTTTTGAAGACAGCTAATTAGGTAATTGATTTTACTTGACTATGCATATTTGTTACAAGGTTTTTTTTTTAATGCAGTGGAGGGTGACAGGTAGAAAAAAGGGTTTTCTTTTCATTAAAAACACTTAAATTGACTGCTCATAAGTTCTTTCATGAGATGGTTAAAAATTCAAACATTAATGAATATCATTTTATGTCTTACTAATACACTTTTATAATCTCATAGTAACAAACCTTATAACAAAAACAAAAAAGATTAAATAAAGTTGATGTATACATCAATGAAGCCACTATGTGACATTCTGCACTCATAATCCAGACGTGAATGAACATCTTTTAAGAATGAAAGTCATATATGAACCAAGTGTCATTAAATATTTAAGGCATTAAATGTCAATATTTTCTATAATAAAATTATTTTAAAATATTGACTTTTGGGATTTTTCACAAAATAACCTTTTACTCAATCCTAAATAAAAAGTATATGTTTCCATTCATGAGCAAAGCAATTAAATATCTAAAAGTTAGATATTCATAAAAGGTATAGTTGGCTTTCTAGATGAAAAGTCAAAATACTTTTGCACTCTTTATGTATATCCCCCAAAGACCTCAAAACCCTTTATCTATATTCAAGTGTCCTCAGAATAAAAGCATCACATAAACCCAGAGTATTATCATTTCCATTTGCAGATGCATCCCACCAGAAGCAACAGTTAAATGACTTGCTCAGAAATGTACAAGATGACCCTGATAGAACAGCAAAGCGAATTGAAGATTTTTTTTCTGCTTTGTCCTGTGGGAAACCATTGAGATATTATTCCTTTCTTTCACAGAGAGGTTGGTATAATGCTAGTATTACCCTGTATCCTTCCACAGGAAGTCATTCACTCAATATATTGATTAAACACCTAGGGCACAGTGCTGGGTATCGTGGGAAACACAAAGACAGTCCCTGATTCCCAGCAGCTAAACATATTAGCCTCAATGAGCATTATTAAACTGTATATATTTTTAAAATTATATATAAAATACATCTGCAACTACTCAAAAGAGATCAACCTAACTATCCATACAGGAAAAAAAAAAACAACTAGGTGAAAATGTCTGTTTTCTATACTATGACTGGCAGTTGAATGGGCAACCCCTTGAGTTAGTCCATCTATATGCATCTGTATATCTATATTTATACCATCTGTTCTACATCTACATCTCTCTCATCAATATCTATATCTATTTGTTTGAATAAGCACTGTATATGGGCATTGTGGACCAAACTTGGGCAAGAGAGGTCTGGATTGAATTTGGGAAATGGTCGTGCACTTCTGGCAATCCTAAACTGTTTCCTGATGTAAAATCCCATGTTTTAAACAACAATGTTCTCCTAATGATGCTATATGGCTGTAAATAATGATGATAATAAAACATGCATTATTATCAATAAAGAGATGATACGTGTTGAGAACTTTCAGCATTTTGGGAATAAGATAATTATCAGTCAATCTACTAACGCTCATTTACTAAGTACCCTATGCCAGGTGCTGTATAAGGTGCTGGTAAAAACAAAACAAAAATGAAACAGTCCTTTTCCTTAAGGTTTCTATCAGGGAGACAATACATGGGTATATATGTGAACATATAACACATAAATACATATATAGGTATACACACAAAATAAATGCAAGGACATTTCAGAGTTGGTAAAGCACTAGGGGAAATGAGGAAAAATCTCATATAGAAATTAGCACTTGAGCCATGCTGTGAAGAGGGCTAGGGATTCTGGGAGGCAGATATGACAATGAAGCATATTACAGGCATGGAGTTCAGCAAGTGTAAGGGCAACAGACAAGAGATATAATGTCCTGTGAGAGAAAGCAAGTAGTCAGACTATGGAAATGGAAATGACAAGAGGGAAGGTATTTGGCTGGAGGGAGAGGACTAGGACAAAGATCACCAGCCACTCCTCATCTTCTTTGCCAATTTCCTGTGATTTGCCTGCCCTGGAACATCACTGTTAGGGAAAGAAAATGGGAGTGGAAAGAAAATGAAAGGAATTTTCTCACTTTAAATCAAAGTTTAGACAAAGAAAGATTCAGTTCTTGCCCCCCTCCTTTCTCCCAAAAGACAGACAACCTAAGCCTGAGGTTTCTTGTTTTGTTTTGTTTTGTTTTCTGTTTCTGTACATTTGTTTGTTTGTTTTGGTTGGCTGGCTCGATACAGTTTCAGTAGTCCCTGGGATGATGGCTAAAGGAGTTACTGAGTCCTCTTCTGTGAGGTCTGTGTAGCAGCTGCAATTTAGCAGAAGACCAGATGATGGCGGAAGAGAGCTAAAAGAAATAACATGGCAGTTGAAGACCAGCAAATGCCAGCAGATAACAGCAGCAGAACTAGAGATAGACAGTCTACCCTGAGCAATAAAAGCTGAGACACCAAGCAGAGAGCAGCAGTGGATCCAAGCTCAGTGAAAAAAAAAAAAAAAAAAGGGCAGCTCTAACCTGATGACATCACCAGAAGACATCAGTAGTTTTGTGGGAGAAACAACCAACAGCTCTGAGGGTGGGAATTTTCCCAGCCATATATATTCTCTGGTCATGCATGTTCTCTGTGTCCCTGTCTGCATGTTTCCTGGCTACTTGTGTTCCCTAGCCAAACATATCCCCTGTGTGACTCTCCTCTCTCACTGGTAGCTGGTATGAGGTATACGATTGATGTAAAGAGAAATCTTTCTAGTCATTTATATTGCTATATTGTTTATTAAATATCTTTTGCTTTGAACTAATGTGTCATCTAATTGGTTGAATAAAAGAAACATGCTAATAGGTGCTTTTGAGCCATAATTTTGAGTGGGTGGTGAACTACAAAGTGTCTTGAACATGGGGAAACTAAGAACAAATATGCAAGTGGAGGCAGCATGGTTCTATATCAGGTTATATTATTAATCTTTTTTTTTTAAATGACATGTCCTTTCATAAAATAGGTTGCCCAAGGATAAATAAATGAATGAATGTGTGTATATATATATATATATACATACATATATATGTGTTATAATAATGGCATATAGCATGGTACATTTCTTTTTATACCTGCCAGAACACTTGGGACTCTTGTGTCCATTTACAGCATTCAACCCATATTAAACAATGATAATGACCTTGGTAAGGATTTGTGGGAAAAATAACCTGACTAAAACCAGGTGTCCTAACCTTTGCTAAATTTTCTTCAGTATGGCATATGTATACCTTCCTTTCTCCACTCCCTGGTGCAACTTCTACACCACCATCCTGATGCCCCATACTCTGGAACCAAGGGACAGGATGGTTTCTTGTATGTTCAGGTAGCTTCTTTCAGCAAATACTTCCAAGCCTCCTACAGAGGTAGTGTTGGATTGGAAGACAGAGTTGAACACTACTGGTAGGAATTTAAGGGGTTACTTACAACCTGGAAGAATTTTGATTGGGAATTAAAATTATTCTCATATGGTAAACAAGAATGGTATTCTATGGAGGATGGAATAGAAGGTAAGGGTGGGAAGCCCTAATAGTAATCTTAGGGATTAAAAAAAACCCTAAAAAAAAAAAGAGCATCAGCAAACTTGGATAGCATAAAAAAAATTGCATATTTATGGGGGCAGCTAGGTGGCACAGTGGATAGAGCACCAGCCCTGGAGTCAGGAGGACCTGAGTTCAAATCTGGCCTCAAACACTTGACACTAGCTGTGTGACCCTTGGCAAGTCACTTAATCCCATTGCCAAAACAAACAAACAAAAAAAAAACCCTCACAACTTTCTTGATCAGATCAGTAAAAATAAGCAGTTGTATTGCCAATATAGCCTCATCATATGGTTTCCAAAGTCTTAACATAGACGTGGCTCAAGAAATTTTAATTTTGTTATTTTGTTGATAGGCTACTTATGCAGGCACATGCCACCAAAGGATCCCCAGTGAAGTAATATATTTGAATTAGTGGCACTTTGCATGTTTGGGCTTTTTCTTTTCTTTCTTTTTTTTTTTTTTGTTTGGGCTTTTCTGCATTTGACTTCCTTGTTTTTTATTATTTAAGTCTTCTCTCCTCCTAGCCCAGGGAAGGAAATTTCTATTTGCTGGATATGTTTGGGATTCCAGATGGTGTTCTAGAGAATAGTATATTACTGTAGGTTAAACAAAAAAAAAAAAATCCCTGGCTACTACCACTCTTTCTACTTTTCTCACTCCTTGTGAAGTCTGTCTTACATTTCTGGAGCATTATAGACTACTTGTGACATACTTTCATAATTAACATTTTGACAATGGACTTTACTTTTTTCACAAAGCACCACAAAAGGGGAATGCACTTAGACAAATCAAGAGAAACTCTAGGAATTAGGTTGGCAACTATTTTAAGAAACTGATGCAGAGTACCAATCTCTTGAATATTACCCATGTGTCCTGAAATGCCCTCTTAAAGCTCATAAAAGGAAAAAAAAATCACCAACAATCTAACAGTAATAGAGCAAGCTGCTATATTGAGGCTGTTAAACTATCTCAATTAGATCATAAGCAGTGAGGTCTATGTACACATTTTTAGATACAGGTGAGCATCCATAGCAATACCATTTCAAGCTGTGAATCTTGTTACATATCAAAGACAGGTCAGAGTCCAAACTGGGGAAAGAAAACCACGAAGAAAATGCCTTTTCTACTGGCAATTGTTCCCTATGATTTTGTAAAGTTTTGTGGAGAGCATCATGAACACATGACTGTGAGACTGTTAAGACTGATCATTTATGTATAGAGTTTAGTAATTAAAAAAAATTTGTTTGGACTATGATCATGATTTCACCTGTGTAGGGAGCTTCCTCAAATCAACTCAGATCAGCACTTTCTCTGAAAATTACAATCTTAGAGAGTTGCCTGGGGCATTGAGGGGAAAGGCAACTTGTTGATGGTCATACAGCCAGTATTTATCAGAGACAGGACTTGAATCAAAACTTACAAGAAGTTAATCAGACAAATATTTAATGTTATATCTATTTGTTATTTTGTTGCATTGCAATTAGGTATAAATGATAAATAGTTCACACAAGGCCCTGATTAGTTCAAATAATGAATCCCCTGATGGAGTCATACTTACTTGAACTTGCACTATTTGAAGTTATAAGTATGCACCATATGTCATTGGTATGTAAATATATGTATGATTATGTAACACTTGGTAATATGATCCAGTGGATTTGAATAATGCAACTTAGTCACAGGATTCCTAATTCACATTAATTAGGAACTCACATCAGTCTTAATATATCTTGGGGTTTACTTCTACTTTTTCAGTTCTCCAGCATCTATAAACAGTATCACTGCTAACAATTTTCCACTGTACATCTATCACTTAATCATTGTTATCATTAACCATCGCACACTGAGTGACAGGACTGGTAGGGAAATGTATAGGACACAAACCCTGCCCACAATGAGTTTATAGTATAGGGGAGAAGAAGTCTTCAATCTGGAATAGATTTTAGTCCTCTTCCTAGTTAAACAAGCAAATCCAGAAACATAATAAGCTCTACAAACAGTGGCTATGGCTATAAACGAAAATATATTCTACACTTGTACTCATGCCTGTGGATCATGTTCAAAATTTCTTTTAAAGCTACATGCATGTTCATTGTCTTACAGTCAGCAATGCTACTTTTTTGAACACGGTGAAAATGATGTGAAGGCTATAAGGCTAATACCCTGAGTCATTTGGGTTCAGTGCACCATTTGGAAACTCTCAAGCTACAGTTGCAATTTCTCTCCCAAGTTACTTACATTTTTATGTATCCCCTATTATTTCTGTATTCTCACAAGTACAAAATTGTTATATACTGTCCTGGGAGAATATTCAGTGCCCTAGTCTTAGTATCTGACAGTCCCAGGAGTATGCACATCATGTAATAAGGGAATTCTTGAGGAATTCTTCAGCTCAGAGGTCCTAAGATCTCCCAGAGCTTTGCCTGGAGGTTAATAAATCAAGAGGCAGGGCTAGAAGATCAAAAAGATAGGCAGTTGCCAGGTGGAAAGGTAGGTAAAGAACAAAAGGAGATACATAGGGTTTTACAAAGCCTGAGGGCAACATTATGAGTGGCACAAAAAACCTATCAAATGAGGCTGTTCAGTCATTTTCCTTATTTGGGAAATTGAGTAATAGGAACATGATGTCAAGTGATTTTGGGAAGAATGTGTTAACCTTGGAATTGGAACATGTTAATCAAAAATCAGGTTTGTTCCCGTGGTGAGGATGTTTTCTCTGTAGGTAATCTCATCAGAATACCCTGGTGGGGCAGGAAATTTCTATGATAGTGGAGGGCTCCTTCAAGAAAGAATTGGTGGGCTTATCCTGTTGTTTAAAATACAGACTAAAGGTCTGTCTCTACCTCACACTCTAACTCTGTTTCTTTGACCTTTTCTAAGGTTACTTTTTCTTTGGGGAGATCTTTTCCCCAAACTCAAATTCTACTTCCTTCGCAGAACAAAAGCAGTAAATTTCTCCTTAAAAGTTAAGTGAAAATTTACTACACATCTCCTTTTCTAAGTTCTCTTCCTTTCTCCCTACACAAAAATAGTATTGTTTTAGAGATCTCCCATCAGGTGACCCACTGTTTTCATCTATCTGGGTATATGCACTGCACTGGTGCAAGGCACTGGTGGTGGTGGTGGGGTTTACATCTAGTGACTTCCAGTTTTAAAGACAATATAGTTCATTTTCATCATCTGACTAACTAGACTCAGAAAATTTACATGATTAGCTAACGGTGATATCTAAGAGACAGCAGGAAAGACATGGGTTCAAGTCTTAGCTCTGATACTTAAAGGCTCACAGGGAGGTCATTTAATCTCTCTGAGCCTCTGTAAAAATAGACACAATAATATTGTTTCTCAGAGGTTTGTTTAGAGAGTAGCATTTCTGAAACGTGCAATATAATAGCTAACATTTATATATCGTTTACTATGTGTCAGGGACACATACTGCTGAGCACATTTAGTATCTCATTTGATCCTCACAACAACCCTGAGAGGTAGGTGCTATTATTATCCCCCTTTTACAGATGGGGTTAACGGAGGCAAATAGATTAAGTAACTTGCTCAGGGTCAGACAGCTAGTATCGGAGCAGGATTTGAACTCAGGCCCAATTTGACTCCACTCTACCACCTAGCTGAATATATTTATATAGCACTTTTAAAGTTTTACAAAGTGTTTTCCTCATAACTCTTTGGGGGTAGTCAGTTGAACTGTTTAATAAAAGGTTATTAGAGCAATTATAGAGCGCTTTAAGGTTTGCAAACTTTTCAAGTTAAATAAAATTTAATTATCTTTTGATGACATATTTTGATAATATTTGAAAACTTTCAAGTATTACCTCATTCGATCCTCACAACCACCCTATCTGACACTTAAGGTAACTGAGGCAGACTTGCCTGGGATCACACAGACGTGTCCGCGTCTGCAGAGTCACCGCGGGATGCCTGGACTGGGGGAAAGCACGGGCGAGTGGGATGGGGAGAGAAAAAGATGCGGACAGACGGGAGCGGGACCTCCCGGGACGTGTCGGCCAAGGCTGCGCGAGCCTTCGTGGGGACGCGTTTCACTCTGGCCTCGGGCCGGGAGAGGAGGGAGGGCGGCGGCGGCGGGGGAGGGGGGGGTGGTCTGGACGTGCAGAGGCGCAGGCGGGGCGCCCAGGGAGGAAAGGGGAAGGGAGGGGAGGGGAGGGGAGGGGAGGGGAGGGGCGGGGCGGGGGTAGCGTGCGTGGAGCGCGAGCCGCCAGGCCGGGGGGCGGGGTGGGGGGAAGAGAGGGAGGAGCGCAGGCCGCCGGGGGATGTGGGGAGGGACGGGTCTCGGCCGCTGCCTGGGGCTGCTGGCTGCGGCTCCCGTCTGGTCTGGCCCCGGAGCCCGAATTGGAAAGGAGCCGCGAAGAGGTTTGGGGTGGCGCCTGCTAAATGTGCTGGGTCATGTGACAGATCACGTGGCGCAGCAGTCAGGGCCCAGCGGCGGAGGGAGGCGGAGACTCAGACCGAGACACTAGGAGGGAGGAGGAGGTGGAGGAGGAGGAGGAGGAGGAGGAGGAGGTGGTGGTGGTGGTGAAGGAGGAGGAGGAGAAGAAGGAGGAGGCGGTGGTGGTGCCCTGGCTGCCGCCGACGCTGACCGAGGACAGGAGACAAGACGAGACACCGAGTGGCCGCCGGCGCCGCCGCCGCCGCCCCCGGGGGAGGTGAGGCGAGGCGAGGCGAGGCGAAGCGGGCGGAAGGGATGCGATGGGGGGCGTCTGTCACGGCCGCGGCCGGGATGCTGTTGTTGCTGCTGCCCGGCGGGGGTGGGGGGAAACCCCACCGGCCTCCCCCGCCTCCACTCCCCTTCTCTAAACCCCAGGCATCCCCTTCCTCCTCCGGGCTGGCCGCTTTCTTGCTTCCAGCCCCATCCCCTCCGCCCGGGGCGAGGGGTGGGGAGGGGGCGCTCCAGCCCCAGCTGGGGCGGGGGGAGCGGAGCGAGGCTTTGCCCGCCCCGCGGGAGAAGGGCCCGGGCTTTGGTCCGCAGCCGTGGAGCGGCGACGGCCGCCAGGGGAGGGAGGGAGACAGACGGACGGACGGCCGGACGGACCGACCCACCCACCCAGCGGGAGACGGAGGTCTGGGGTGCTTGTGGTCTTATGGGGGGCTGGGAGGGAGGCGCTTCCATAGCCGGGGGATGGGGGTTTCATCCTTTTGAAATTTTTTTTTCTTGGGGGGGTGGGATACCAGGGTCTGACCTGGCAGCTTGGGCGGCGGTTGCTGCCTTTTTTTGTTTTTTGTTTTTTTTTCTATTTTGGCCTTTTGTTTCCACGCTGGAGAAAAGCGGGGCGAAAGAGAAAGCCGTTTTCGCCGGGAGTGTGGAGGAGAGGGGGTGGTGGTGATGATCTGGAGGCGTTTGGCTTGGAGCCATTTTATTTCATTGTGGTGGCAGAAAAATCCCTCAGAAACGGTCCTCCCCCCCGGGAAACTGGGGTTTGCACTCCTCCTTTTCCTCCAGTTGAGGAGGTTTCCCACTGTGCTTCAGCCTCGGGCCCCCCCCCTTCTCCCTCATCCCGTCTCGTTTACCTCTTCTCTCCCTACTCCACCTTCACCAAGACCCGGGGAGGCCGTCGGGAGCGGGGTGTCTGCAAAGCAGCGCCCAGTCACCTGTCGTGCCAGCTGCATGGAAATCCTGGCACTTATGTTGTCTGGAGTCTGCTGTTTCCTCTGACAAATCACACAGACTCCGCTCATATTATCAACCCATTTCCTTCGTTCCCTCCTTTAAAAAAAAAGTACTATGTCGATCTCAAAGTTTGACCCCTTTTCAAGTAATTAGTTTTGGGATTGTTTGCACTCCTGTTAGACCCCCTCCAAGGTTGGGTGACTGTAGAGAGTTCTTGGTGCTGGGGTTTTGAGGGTGATTTAATGTAAATGAGTCGCTATTTCAGTGTTGCTTGCTTGACTACTAAGGTGAACTGGCTTACCTATCCTTTGGGGTTGAGACCTGTTTACTGGGAATGGGGTATTTTCTAGGGGAAATGGATTCTTTTTCTGTATTTGTTATTTTATTTCCCATACCTTTCAAAGAATCCCTTTGATGAAGGTAGGACATCTAGTCAGTCTCAAGATGTAGTTTATACAAACACAGGGAGAAATTTAAGTACTAAAATCTAAAGGCAAAAACTTGTTTTTTAAGAAAATGATATGGTTCTCTATTGTTTTTCTTTTATATGTCCATGGTTTTGCTTTAATCTGTGGTTGCGTTTTACTATGTGTAGGCAAATCCATTTTGTGATGCTGTTTCCTGCAGAACTCTTAAGGCACCAGTCATCAAGTATTGTAACTTCAAGTTTAAAGTTGTGAGGAATGTGAAATAATAGAATTTGAAAAAAAACCCCACAACAAAAAACTTGCAGACTAGAGAGTGACTTTAAATACTGTCCTTGTCTGCCTGGACAGGTTAGAAGCTAATTTCAGAAGTTTATGTGTAATGACATTCATATGCAGAACAAAGTAAGATTTTTGTACCACATCTAGTCTGATAGTTTACTGATTTGGAGATGATTATATGAGTGAAGCATGAACATCCAAATTTAGTATTCAGCTTTTTAACTTAAATGATAGTTAATTTGTATAAAAGTTATTAATGGAAGTGGATCTAATAGCTTTGTTTCAGCACGCATTGTGAAAGTTTCAGTAAATCATAGAATCATAATTATATATCCAGAGGAGATCTTAGAAGCTACCTAGTAATTCCTCCCCCTCCCTACATGAAACTGAGTCCTTGAGAGGTTAAATGAATTCAAATTTTCCCATACCTAGTTAGTGACAGAACTGTGATTTGAGCCCAGGGCCTGTAGTTTCAGATTCAGTAGTCTTTCTATCACATTGATGAATTAGAAACAATTTTTATTCTGCATAAAACACAAAGTTAGGGGTACAGAAGGTAAATAGATAATAAAGTCATTTAATCAACATTGTTAAAACTTTAACAGCTTTCATTCATGGGAGATAAGCAGAAAGATAGAGCTACTTTCCGCTTTTGAAAAATGACAGCACAGTGTATCCTGTACTAGGTCAGTCCTAATATATTTGTCAGTCCTGATAAATCTAATGCTTTGCTTAGATAACATGAAATTTGTTTATTCCATTGAAGCTTATAAATTGAGTATTGAGTTAAGAAATGCTAGTCTTGTCACCCATTCCTACTTTTTTGCAAAACAACAACTTCTAAATTTGAAAATACAGGTTGTCCCAAAAGTCTTAGTGCAGTTCTGATCTATTAAAGCTAAAAACTGTACACGGTAGGACACCATGCCTATTTTAGATATCATCCAAAACAGAACCACAGCGGGCCTAGAATAGGGCTGAGACTGGTAAGAAGAGATTTTCCTTTTTGGCAAGTATGCTTTTGATCTTAGGTAGTTAGGGAACAGAGAGCTGAAATAGAAGTTAGGCATCCTTGCTTTTCTAAAGACTCATTTAGTGACTGAGACCAAAATAATTTAACATTATGGAAGATTATGGAAGTTAGATTTTTTATTTGTAATTTTGGACTTGTTATGCCAAGTTTTTATTATGACATGCATTGACACGATGTTTTGTGAAAAAGACATCCAAAGTACCATAAAACTCAGTTATACTTTGCTTTACTATTCTATAAAATTGAATATCCTACAAGTTAAATGATATACTAATATGGATCTATGGTCTCATCGTGTCCATTTCTCTCTACTTGTGCAGGTTGTAACATATCTATACACTCTAATCTTAGATGATTTTTGGCCATGTCCTCATATAAATCCACTAGAGTATCCACCTGGTATGCTGTATCTTCTCTCAGTCTCTTAACATTGCAGCGATGCCAGTTTGGTACCTCAATCAACAAGCATTTATTGAGGCCTTCAGTGTGCTAGGCTCTGATGTAGGTGCCAGGGTTACAAATAAAATGAATTAAAAAACCCTTAACTGGCAAAGTACTTGTATTCTAATGGGGAAGACAATAAGTCTATCTGTTGGCCATTGAAATAAGTCACCTAATTTAGTTTTATTATGAAGTTAACTTGACTGGCTCATATTCTTATCATATCATAATTTCCAGGGAGTGATGCTACTTACAAGTCATAGTCTGTATTTACTGCAGTCTACTTATGCCTCTTTGTTGCCTTTCAAGTTACTGGAAATTTTTATTTTTCAGATGTTATTATAGTCTGTGGTTCACAACTGTATCCATCAGTCAGCAAGCACTGATTAAGTGCCTTCTTTATGTCAGGCATTGTGCCAAGCATTTGGGATACAAAGACAAAAGTGAAGTTGTCATCACCTGGGAGTAGTTTACAATCTTATTGGGAGAAGATAAACATACACACACATATGTACCACATATAGATATATACAAAAGAGATGCAGGATAATTTTGGAGTGCAGGTACAAGGAGCTGGGGAAGATCAAGAAAGTTTTCATGTAGAAGATGGTACTTGAGCTAAGGCTTAAAGGAAACAAGGGATTCTAAGAGACAAAGGTGAGGAGAGAGTGTATTCCAAATGTGGACAACCAATGCAAAGGCCTAGAGATGGGAGATGAAGGGCTTTTGATGAGGAACTGTAAGAAGGCCAATTTGACCTGGTCATAGTGTATTTGAAGCTGAGTAACATGGGATCAGTCTGGAAAGGTAGATTGGTGGCAGATTGTAAAGATCTTTAAATGCCAGCAAAGGAACTTGTATTTGATTTAGGATGCCACTAGAGTTTGAGTAGCATCATGGGAAGATCATTGATGTTAAAAAAAGATGATGATTATTGGCATATGTCAAAGAGTGGCTTAGGATTTCTGAAAACACTACGGAATTTTTCAAATCAATTCAGCTCTTTATCTACTATCCAATTCTAGACCTAGCTTATTATTCCATATGCAGTGGCAATCCAAGATATTAGCTGATGAGCTAAATCAGTGGGCTGTTGATAAAATTTAATGACATAGCCTGGACAATAGTAATTATTCGTCCTTTTATTTGGTTCTTCCTGTGTGACTAAGTAATGAAACAATGTCATCTCGGGGACAAAGAGTAAACTAGTTTGGCTCGAGCTTGGAGTTGGTAGAGGGATGAGAGAAACAGGTAATATGAAAATCAAGGTAGGGAAGTTTAGAAGGACACTAGATTATGGAGAACTTTGAATGCCAGACATAGTGATTTTTTTCTTTATTCAAAAAACAAGAGGGAGCCATTGAAAATTTTTGGACAAAGAAGTGATAGGTCCAAATTTCTGCATATGGATGATTATTCTGGCAATGGTATGAAGAATTGTGAAGGAGGAGAATGGCGACTGGAAGTAGTTATTTCAGTAGCTTAGGTGAGTCTTGATGAGCACCTGTACTGTGGTTGTAGTAGTGAGAATGGAGAGAAATTGCAGAGATGAAATTGGCAAGATTTGATGAGAGATAAGATCAAGGAAAGAGTCAAGGATAATCCCAGAGTTTTAAGCAGGGGAGATGGGGTGAATCAGGTTGCTAAAGGTGGAAAGTGAAGTCAAGAGGAGGAGCAAGTTTTAAGGAAAAAATGTTGGTTTTTGACATGCTTGTGGGTGGTAGGACTACAGGATGTATTTTAAGCAGTTAGAATTATGGGCCTAAAGCTCAAAAGAGAGGTTTGGACAGTAGTTGGGGTGTGATGAGCAAACTTGAGCAACTGAGCCTATTGTCAAATTTTCAGCGTGAGCATTCATACCTCAGAAATTTGCAAACTCTACAAATCAGGTCTTGATTTACTGCTTTGTTGATTGACTAGACTTAAGAAAGTGGTTAAGAAAATGTTAATGACATAAACTTGAGTGTCATGCATACACTACCCCCACCTGCAGAACAAGCTAGTTGTTAAACATTTACTAGCATACCTCTGTATTGGAAGAAGGGATTTGAGAGAATTATCTGGTGGTTGAAATTGTGGAAGTGAGTCATATTGCCAAAGGAGAGGGTAAAGAGAAAAAAGGAAAATAGGCTTTGGACAGACCTTTGCAGGAAAGATCCACATTAATGGGTTGGAAGAGCAGACAGGTGGGATGGTTAGTGAGAGAGGAGAATAAAGAGGGCATGGTTTATTAACACTCGAACAAGGAAGATATGTCTAGGAGGAGGGAATGGTCAGTAGTTCTAAAAGTTTTAAAAAGGTCAAGAAGGATGAGGACTGAAAAAAGACCAATGGATTTGGTAAATACGCCACTGGGGGCTGTTTTGAAAGAACAGTTTCAATAAGTATTAGGAACAGAAGCCAGATAGGCTTCTATTAGGCTGAGGAATCTCAATATATTGGGTATAGAAAAGTTTTTCAAGAATTTAATATTTTTATTTGTTGTCATTGAGTAGGAATAACTACCATTATCTTTAGGTGGTGTGAAACACATTTACCCTTAGGATCAATGTCATATTAAGCCTTAGATTGATAAATTGGTGGTGTTCACATGAAAAAGAGATTTGTGGTACAGTGGATTATAAAACAAATCACTTGGAATTGAACTTGGCTATTGGGACAAGTTGGCACTAAATAGTAGGAATAATAGTAGGGATATGTAATACAGTGCAAAGAACATTGGACTAGGAGTGAGAAAACTGGGGTTCTAACCCTGCCTCTGATCCTTGCTGCCTGTGTGATCAAAGTCACTAACTTCTGAACCTCAGTCTCTGAAAAAGATCAATACCTGGTTGGCCTACTTCATTGAGGTTCAAAAGTACTTTCTTTGTGAAGTGCTATACAAATTTAAGGTATTATCTTATTTTATCAAAAGAACAACTTTGTCTTCCTTTGTCTAGTATTCCTTATGTTTCGGCATTCCCTTTTAGCTTGGGAATGGCCATGTTTTAGACATTAAGTAATGGAGTCAGAAAACATGAATTTGAGTCCTAGCTTCACTATTCACTAATTATCTAAACTTTGGCAAATTTGCCTTTTAATTTTGATTTCATCATCTATTAAAGGGCTATAATAATATCTCTACTATCTGACTCCATGGGCTTGTTGTTAGGAAGTTGTTTTGGAAACTCTGAAGCATTATTTAAGAGAGTTGTCATTATTTATTAATGAGTTTTTTTTAAGAAGATTCAGCTTTTACTTTCAAATTTCATTTATGGATTCATGTAGTTGGAAGACTTCATTCAAACCTCTCATGTGCTTTTTAAGAACTATTGCTTAATACTTGAAAATTCCTCTTGCAGTTCATAGGTGAACATGACTGAGTTCAGAATTTCTTCATCCTAAATATTTCCTTAATAATTTATTGACTGTATCATGATTAAAAGTAGTTTAAACGTCTCCTTGAAGCCTTTATTCTTCTGATGCACATTGTGTATAATTTTCATTTCATAGAATCATAGAGTTAGACCTTAGAGGGTGGTGAGACCAACCTCCTCGTTTGACAGATGAGGAAAGAGACACAAAGTAATTAAGGGACTTGCCTAGGGTTATATAGCTAATAAGGGTCAAAGGCTGGATTTAAACCTAGGTCTTCTTAAAGTCCTGGACTCTATCCTTTATAGCAGTGGTGTCAAATTCAAATAAATGCTTCCCTCCCAGCAAATTGACTTAGAAAACCACAACTTAACATTATCTCACTTGTATTGTACTTTTATTTCTTTTGTTAAACAATTTCCAAATACTAGTTTGGGCAGCACCCAGAATACACCTATACTAACTTACCAGATTAGTGATTTCCAACCTTTTTAGAGTTTTGATGTTTGACACCTTTGTGCTATACTTCACTATCTCTATACAGGTACAGTTATCCCTTCCAGATTGTTAGGGTTAAGGGCACAGACTCCCCCCATCTGAAAAATCTGTGTAAATTTGTTGGTCGTCCCTTTGTACCAGAGAAGTCTGATTATCATGGCGTTAAAAAATAAAATATGTTGATATTATACAATGCTATACATATGTTTTATGCATTTCTGAGTTTCTAAGCTTTTTCTGTGTCATCTGCTGGCCTTTACATATCGCCTGTGGCTTTTGCAAAACTCCTGCAAAATTCCCATTTAATTTCTTATAATGACCTATGATATATCTAAGTTGTAATGGGGAAAGTTGTGATGTACTGCTTAGCTCCTTTACTGCTTAGTTCCTGGGATCAGCTTCCAAGATCAGAAGAGATTGGACACCTTCAAGTTAGTATCATAGTAGACAAAGTTCTTTTCAGGACAAGTCATGTATCAAACAGACCTGTTTTATAAGGTCTTAAATAGATAACCCTTTTGGCACAGTATCATGTTTATCATTTTGTTCTCTTTCCATACTCTATCATTTCTTCATCTCTGCTTATTAAAATTACATATTAGTTCCCTGGGAAAACTGGGTGATTATTGTTGTTACTGCTAACTTTGGTAAAGCAACAATATCATTAGGATTTAAGTGAAAATTAGTGAATTTTTAGTGATGGTATACAATTATGGCTCTAGAAAGTTGATCAGCACTGGTGTTACTGTTGACAGAACTAAGAATTTATAGATAGTGTCAGTAAATTATCTGTTTCCAGAGGCTGAGACAAGCTCTTCTATGAGCATAGTGGGTTGTCACTTAATGCTTGTTGATTGAATGATCTCTCTTAAAGTTAAAATGGAAAGCCAGGTGACACAGCATTCATTGTCAGTAATTGATATAGCAAAACCTGCTTGATAAAAAGTTGTGACTTGTGCCGTGTAAATAATACTCTGGTTAGTCAAACTTTGTCTTACAGGTTGTCAGAATAGCTTCCTATAATTAGCAACTGTTCAAGAAGTTAAAACACATTTGGCATTTGTCAGTAGTAGGCTTGAAATTATGTATGTATATAAATGCCAGCAAAGGAATTGTTTAAGTAGTTTCTTCTGTGTCAGAGAAAGTGAAGTGTAGGAAGGTCATCAGAAAAAAAAATGAGATTTTTTTCCAAATTCTAATTCTTACAAATAGTTTGAACTTTTTTTTCCCGCTTTCCCTGACTCTTTTTGCTTCCTTCTTGTTTTTGCCAAAATATCTAATGAAATAAGAAACACAGAAGTATCTGTACATAAGAATTTTTCCTTTATGTGGTTATAACTGATGAATGTGGTAAATTCTGAAATACTTAAAAATGCTTATGAATTAACTATTCCACTTACATCGAAGGGGAGAGAAAAGCAATTTGCATATACTATCTATTAACATATATTTTAATACTGAAACCTAAGTAAGATAAAAGTGACAAAAGTTTTGTTTTCTCTTCTCACACAAATTTGATTCTAAGATGCAAGAGAAAAAATAAAGTAATCTTGGCGTGCTGCCCAGAATCCACCTATTACCAGATCAGTGATTTCCAACCTTTTTAGAATTTTGATATCTTTGTTGGATTTCACAGCAGATCTCTTTCCTCTCTTCCTCCTCTCAAGTGCTATATGGCACAGTGCTCGAGTGCGAGCACACACACACACACACACACATTAATTAATTCAAGTGATTAAACCTTTTTTTCACAATTTTTTCCTTGTCCAATGTAGGTGGAGCAGAATGAAAATCATTATGTTAGGACAGGTTAATCATAGTGAATCAGGTATGCATCTTGATTCACTTATGTCACTGAAATGTGACAGAGAAATATTAAGCACATGTTATAGGTTCCTCATGTACTAAGGTGAGAGAGGGGGTAGTATGATCTCTTCGTCTTGAAAGTCTTGGTGCATTATATGGCCTCCTCCAGTCTTTGTATGTTTCCCTAATTAATATGATTGGTACCAATATGTTGATGATAATGTTGTAAAACCAGATACCTCAGACTTTCTTGTGCCCATACCAGGAAGTTGGAATTTTTCCTCATGTATATAAATAGTATTGGTTCTTTGTGCTTTCATTTGGGGAAGTTCCCTTTGTGTTCGGCCCAGCCCCCTCCCCCTAGTCTTATATCAACTAGACAACTTTGTGTTATCGGTGGAGGGCAAAGAGAAAATTGACATGTGAAATACATATGAAATCCCCAGACCTCAAATTTTTTCTTTAATTTTAATATTGATTTTTTAAAAATCAATTTAAAAAATCCTTCCTCATAATAAAGAAAAAATAGTAAGCAAAACCAATTGACAATGCAGCCATGTCTGACAACAAATGGAACATTTCCCAACAGTAGTCTACTACTTGTTTACCAAAAAGAGGGAAATGTTTCATTATCATTCCTCTGGAACTAGTTGTGTCAGGCTATTGGTCTTTGTCTTGGGCCCTTTTCTCTCTTCTTGTGTTCTACTTGGTAGTCTCATTAGTTTCCTTAGATCTAATTATCATCTCTATGCTGATATAGCCTTTCCTTCCCTAACCTCTGCTGACTTCCAGTCTCGAATCTCCCAAGTGATTTTCATACATCTCAAACTGGATGTCCAGTAGGCATCTTAAATTCAACATGTCCAAAATCAAACTCTTTATCTTTCCCCCTAACCCTCTCCCCTCTTCCCTAACACTGTCAAGGGTATTACCATCCTCTCAGTCACTCCAGGCTTACAACCTAGGTATAATCCTTGATTCTTCACCATCTCTTACCCCCATATTCAATGTGTTGCTAAGGTTTATTGATTTCACCTTTGTAACATCTCTTGAATATTCCCCTTTCTCCCCTGATATGGCTACCGCTCTGGTCCAGGTTCTCATCACCTTACTCTTGGATTATTGTAATAGCTTGCTGGTTGGTGGGTCTGCCTATCTCAAGCTTCTCCTCAATTCAATCCAACCTCCATTCAATTGCCAAACTGATTTTTCTAAAGCTCAGGTCTGACCATATCACTTTCCTCCTCATTAAACTCCGTCAGCTTGTTATCACCTCCAGGATCAAATAAGAAATCCCCTGTTTGGCATTCATTATAACCTATTCTTCCTCCTCCCTCCACCTTTCCAGTCTAATTATACTTTACTCCCCACCATGTACTCTTTGGTGGTGACCCTGGTCTGTTTGCTGTTCCTGGAAGAAGACACTCCATCTCTTGGTACTGGGAATTTTCTTTGACCGTTTCCCATGCATGGTTTCTTTCAAGTCCCCACTAAAACCTCACCTTCTACAAGAAGTCTTTCCCAACACCTTTTAATTTTAAGACTGTCTCTTATTTATTTCCTTTTTATTATGATTATAGCTTCTTTGTACATATTTATTTGCTTGTTGTCTCCTTTGTAAGCTCCTTGAGGTCAAGGACTATCTTTGCCTCTTTTTTTTGTATCACCAGTATTTACCATAGTGCCTGGCACATAGTAGATGCTTAATAAATTCCTGTTGACTCAGTTTTAATCAATTTTAGCCACTTTACTATGAGCCTTTTAAAACGATTAGTCTGCTAAGCAGCAAAGTTATTTTTTTCCCATCCATTTCATCTTGTAGTAGAAATGCTAATGAGTAATGAAATATTTGAATCCAGATAGATAGAAGGTAAGGAGGACAGTACTCAAAGTGATTGAATGGTGGGGATCTTGAATAATTTTACAAGTTAAATAATCACTTCCTCAATAGTTGAGATCATTTAGGCCCATTTTTTGTTTACTTTGTCTACCTGGAACTTGGTACTTAGGATAGATTACTTTTTAGAATATGGTACTCTGAGAAGTATGTCATTTTACAGAGCAGTCAATTCTAGACGAAAAAGGTCAGTGAACTTTCAGCTGGGTTGGTTTTGTTTTATAACACTTGTATTTTGTTTTTGTTTCACATGTATGGCATAAAAATTAAACCCCTCTGCTTCTTGATGTCTTAGTGATTTCTAAAACTCATCTACTGTGATCATATCCCTTGAAATAGAATATTTTCCTTTCTTTATTTTCTGAATCTCTGCTTTATCTTTTAAACTAGAAAATAACCAAAACTTAACAAAATGAATTATCCTTAATATAAACTTTGATATAAAGTGTTGAATAAACTTAATTTAAAAGAAAACTATTTTCTTTCATGAGATTTTCCTTGCTTGAATATGTGGATCTCTAAGGGTCAAATCCAAATAAATTGCAGTCTATTTACAAACATTAATTAAGTGCCTGTTATGTTCCAGGTGCTGTGATAGGGACGGAAGTTACAAAGAAAGGCAGAAACATGATCCCTGCTGTCAAGGAGATTATATTCTATTTTAATGAGGAAGATAACATGCAAAAAAAAATTGTACATACAAGATATATATTAGATGAAATGTAATTCTGTGAGGTAAAGGACTAGCAGTAGATAGGACCAGGAAAGGCCTCTTGTCTGGAGGAGCCTTTGAAGTCTGAAGTGAAGAGAGAGAGTATTCCAGGCATGGAGTACAGTCAATGCAAATGTACCATCTTGAGAGCCAGAGTGTCATGTGTGAGGAACAGCACGTAGGCTAGTGGACCTAGTTTATAGAGTGTGGGGAGAAGAATGAAATGTAAGAAGAACGGAAAAGTAGGATGGGTCCAGGTTTTAAAACTGTCATGCAGAAGATTTTATATTTAATCCTGGAGGAAGTAGGGATGAACCACTATAGTTTATTGAGTAGGAGGGAGGTATGGTCTGATTTATGCTATAGTTCAGAAGTGTCAAACACATAGCTCACAGCACTGAGTGTGGCCTGAACCAGATTAAAGTGTAATTGGGAAATATATAACAAAATTAATAAAAAGTATAATAAAACATAGGTATTACATTTTAAAACTAAGTCAGTATGTGGCCTACAAGGATCCTTATATGTATAATTGCCCCCATTTCTATTTGAGTTTGACACCACTGCTTTAGATGATCACTTTGGCAGCTGAGTAGAGAGTAGATTGAAGTGGAGAGAGACTTCAGGCAAGCAGACCAAATAGAAGACTATTTCTATAGTCCAGATGATTAGGTCCCTTCTAAGAATGGTGACTGTGTGAATGATGAATAAGGGAAGTACATGACAAATGTTGTGAAGGTAGGAACGACAAGACTTGGCAACAGATTGAATATGTGGGTAAGAGTGAATATTTAAAGATGATCCTGAGGTTTCCAGGTGATTGAAAGGATGTGTTTACCTTTGACAGGAATGGGAAGTTGGGAAGAAAGGAGGGTTTGAGGAATAGATAATGAGCTACATTTTGGACAAGTTGAGTTTGAAATGCCTACTTGACACGTAGTTCAAGATGTCTAAGAGGCAGTTGGCAACTAGGACTGGAAATCAGTAAAGAAATTAAGGCCAGATATATAGACCTGGGCATCATTTGCATGAAGATGATCATAAAATCCATGGGAACTGATGAAATCCCAAAGGAGATAGTAGAGAGAGAAAGGAGAATAAGGCCAAAGACAGACTCTTGAGTGACTCTCTGGGTTAGTGAGCGTGACCTTGATGAAAATCCAATACAGGAGACTGAGGGAATGTCAGACAGGTAGAAGGAGAACCAGGAGAGAGCCAAGTCACAAAAACCTAGAGGGGAGAGAATGGCCAGAAAATGATTGAGAATGTCAGATGCTGCAGAGAGGTCAAGAAGGATCCGAATTGAGGAAAAAAACCATTAGAGCAATTAATCTTAAATAGTTTAATTTACATGCTATCTGGGGAGACAAGATATATATGCAGAATAAACATAATTAGAATAAATATAAATGTCAGGTAGTTAAATATAAGGTAGTTAGGGAGATAGGTTACTAACAGTTGGGGAGATTAGGAAAGTCTTGTAGAAGGTAGTGCTTGAGCTTGAAGAAAGATAAGAATTTTCTGAAGTCAAAGTGAGAAGGGAATGAATTTAGGAGGGATGATCAGAGCAAAGTCATGAAATTGGAGATAGATTATTTGTGAGGAATGAAGAAAAGGGCAATTTGGTTGGATTGTAGAATGGCAAAAGAGGCCACCTTGTATATAATGTGTAATGAGGCTGGAAAGATAGGTTGAAGATAGATTGTGAAGAGCTTTAAAAGCTAAATAAGAGTTTATGTTTTATCCTAGAGGCAATAAGGAGCCACTGGAGTTTAATGATGAAGAGAGGATGTAGTCAGATCTATACCAAAGGAAAATCACTTTAATAGCAATGTGTAGAATAAATTGGATTTGGGGAAAATGAGGCCAGAAGGTTAATTAGGAGGCTATTGTAACACCCCGGGCAAGAGATGGTAGGGGCCTGATGTAAGGTGGTGGTTGTGTGAGTAGAGTTTTATGTTACAGAGGTAGAAACTGCAAGATTTAGTAACTGTTTGGGTGTGTGGGGTGAGAATTGATGCTAAGGTAGGGAGTCAGGGTGACTGGAAGGATGGTGGTAGCTTTGACAGTAATTGGAAACTTTGGAAGAGGAATGGGTTTTGGAGGATATATAAGAAGTTCAGTTTTGGACATACTGTTTTTGAGATGTCTTTAAGACATCTGGTTTGAAATGTCCAAAATGCAGCTGGCAATGTAGCATTCAAACTTGGAAGAGAGACTCGGGTTGGATATGTGGTTATGGGAGCCATCTGCATAGATATGATAAGCCCATGAGAGCTGATGAGGTCATTGAGAGAAGTGGGCCCATAATAGAGAATTGAGAATACTGACGGGGGCATGCATGATATGGGTGATAAACTAACTAAACAGGCTAGAAGAAGAAGTGGTTGGAGAACCAGGAGGTAATAGTGTCTCGAAAACCCAGTGAAAAGAACATACTAGAGGATAAATTTGTTAACAGTGTTGAATGCAACAGAGGGCAGGAATGAAGTAGATTGTCAGACTGGGCAATTAGGAGATCATTGGTTACTTTGGAGAGAACAGTTTCACCCAGTGAGTATAAACAGCCTCTTAGGAATTTGGTTGAGAAGGGAAGTACATTCTGGTAAAAGTTTTAATGATGGGGGAGACTTGAGCATCTTGAAGTAGGGAAAATAGGGAGATAGTGAAGATTAGAAAGTGGGGAAAAAATGTAATGATCTGAGGGGGCAGTCTGGTGGAGAAGATGGGAGTGAATGAGATCAAGAGCATACATAAAGAACATGGCTTTGTCAAGGATAATGGCAAGGGACCACAGTTGGAAGTGGAAAATGCTATGAGAAGTGTTCTGGCTATGACTGAGCCCTGAATACGGTTTTAGAGAAGTCCAGAGTATTCTGTCATATTTTCTCATTGAACCGACCCTGATATTACCTGCTTCTAGTTTCCATACATGAATACTTTAGGGAAACACCTAGATGATCAGGTTTTACTTTTTTGTATTCATCTAGAAAGAAAGAATTAAACTGGGTTGAATTGAATTTTGGAGCACAGAAGGTCATTTTAAACATTAGTGATTGAACAAAAGTATTGTAGACCCACAAGTTGAGATAATGCTGTTTCCTCTAGCCTAAACATTTGTGAAGGTTGGATAGTAATAGAATGTATCATGAGATGAAGTCCATTTCATGTGGCATGAACAGAAAATTAATTTTAATGTATTGACCCCTGACTCCTTATCACTTCCCACAGTAGCTGTTCCAAACCACCTCCCTCCTCACTGCCTTTTGTCTCAGAAGAGGATTTCACCTAATACTTGCCTGGAAAGATTGAGGCTATTTGTGAGCTTCTTGAACCCTCTTTTTCCACTCTTTTAGTCCTTTTCTGTCCTAATGAATCCTTTCTTCCCTCCCTCCTGTCTTAGAGCGTGAGGTAGTCTTGCCAACACTAATCAGTACATCTGTCTCTGTTTTTGTCTCTTCTCAGATCTTGCTCCATAGTTCATCTCTTTCATACATTTTCAGTCTTCTTCTTGATGAGTCCCTTCCCCTTTGCCTATTAGCCCACTCAGATTTCCTGTATCCAAAAAAAAATCCTTCTCTTGTGTTTGCTGTTGTCTTCTCTCTTTTCTCCTTAATTTGCTGAACTTCTAGGAAGAGTAGTTAATATTTCTTTGTAACTAACTCACTTTTTAGCTCATTGCGATCTGGCTTCTGTTTCCGTTACTCCACTGAAACCACTCTTTCCATGGTCACCAAATCCAATGGTCTTTAAAATTCTCAGTCTCTTTGAGCTTTCTGCTGCATTTGAAGTTTGATTTTTTTTCTTCTTCCTCAGCTTACACATAGCCCTGTTCTGGTTTTCCTACTTGTCTGATGGATACTTTTCAGACATCTTTACCAATTCCTCTTTACATATCCAAAATTTGGGCATCTTCCAAGACCCAGTCCTCCTCTGTTCTCTCTCTGCATCCTCCCTTGGTGATCTCATGCACTTTAATGGCTTTATTTATCACCTATCTACATTTGAGCTTCAAATCTATAACTATCACCCCAAACTCTTAGTTCCTGTGTTAATTGCTTGCTATGGATATTTCTATCTAGATTCCCTTTCGAGACCTTAAGTATAAGAAATCTGAAAGTGAACTCATTATTTCATTAAGTGAATTATCATTATCATTATCTCAGCAAGGCACCCTGAGGGAGAATCAGGAGGCAGCGTGTGCCGGACAAGTCAAACCACTGTTACTACTTTGACCATCATTTCCTCTTAGACCCTAATGGAGACAGCCCAGGACCCTGATTCTAACAGCAGGAATTGGTACCAGACCTGCTTTCAGACCAGCCCCAAAAGCTATTATTGAGAGGAGAAATCAGTGTGGAGAGGGGGCCCACCTTTCTTATCACCACCAGTGACAACTGCTAACTGACTGCCATGGCAGTCAGGCACATGAGGTATGGGACTGGCAGCATCTCCCAGGCCACCAGCTTTGCTTCTAGTCTGGCCCTCACAGACATCATCCAGGAAAGCAGCTCCTGTGGAGAACTCCATCCTGCCAGCCTAGCTGAAGTAGGAGACAACTTTTTTTTTTTTTAAGTGAGGCAATCAGGGTGAAGTGACTTGCCCAAGATCACACACCTAGTACGTGTCAAGTGTTTGGTCTGAGGCTGGATTTGAACTCAGGTCCTTCTGACTTCAGGGCCTGTGCTCTATCCGGTGCCACCTACCTGCCCCAGGAGACAACTTTTTGAGGGACAGATAGCAGGCAACATGTGAGGGAAGTTGTACCATTACCACCCAAACCACCATTTCCCCTGAGACCCTGGTGGAAATAGCAGGACACTGAAGCCAAGAGGTTTAGGAATAGCTATGCTTCCAGCACTAATCTAGGGAAATAGCCCTTATGGAGAAGCAGCCTGGCAGTTGTGTCTGTATATCTTACAGTTTCCTACTGAAGATGCAGGCAAGAAAGTTCTTGCCACCCAAGTCCTTGCCACTGTCAAATGGTTCAGCATCAGAAATTTATATGCTCTCATCAGTGGAAATGATGTTAAAGAAGAAGCATTACCATCTACTTTGTCACTGCATTCTAAGCACCGTAGGAACTTTTCATCTATCTTAAAAATGAAACCTTCTATCTGTGCTGAATATGAGCTTCCTGAGATCAGGGACTGTCTTTCTTTTCTTTTTGTGTCCCCAGTGCTTATCACAGTACTTTGCACATTATGCTTAGTAAATGGTCATTCATTCATTCCCCTTTTGCCCTCTTTGAACTTGCCCTTCCTCCTAACTTCTACATTGTTGTTGATTATGCCTCCTAGTTAAATAGGCTTAAAACCTTCTGATTGTCTTTTTTTTTTCCAGCCAATTATTATTTTGACCTTCACAGTATCTATTCATCTATGCCCTCCTATTATGCATTCCCACTCCCACTACTCTGATTAAGGTGCTCCCTATTTTTGGCCTTCCTTCTTTCTGCAGATGCATATTTCACACTATTACCGAAGTAGTCTGCCTTAGTATGCAGATTTAATGTTACTACCCTGCTCAAATTGATTCAGTGGCTCCCTATTGCCCCTGGGTTACAATATAAATTGCTTCTCCTGATATCCAATGCACTGCACAGTCTGACTAGTCAGTCAGTTATCATTTCTCATTCTCATTCTGTGCTGTCCTCCCTCAATGCATTTGTGCATATCTTCCCTAATTCTCAGAGCAGACTCTCCAGGTCTCTGATTGTTGAAAGCCTATTCTTTTTTTCCGTCTCACGTACCACATGAAGTCTTCTCTGGTCCCCAGCTAGAAGTGATCCTTTTCTCCCTAATATATTATCCCTTTCTATTTGACCTCTTTTGTGTACTTATTTCATCCAATTTTGTATCGTAATTATTTGTATGTAAGTCTTATCCCCTACATAGATTTAGATTTAAGCACCTTGAGGCAGGGACTATGTAGTTTTTTATCTTTATATCCCCAATGTCCTTAATAAATGCTTATTGAATTGAAAAGTATTTTAAGGATTTAATTTCAGTTAAATTTAATTCATAAGTAACTATTTATATCTGCTATGTGCCAGGCTCTGTGCTGAGTACTGGGGACACAAATAAGAAACAGAGACATTCCCTTCCCTCCAGGAGTTCACAATCCAGTGAGGGAAAGACAGCATACAAAAGGAAGCTAAGAAGAGGAAGGGGGCACCTGAAGGAATACCTGGCACAGGGGCGTAGTGTTACCCAGAGTTAAAGCCAAGCAGAGCTGCTGATAGAAAGTGGAGTTTGCTGTACATGGTACTTAACTGGAAAATGGACCTAATTATAGACATTATGCCCTTGTTTTGTTTTGTCCTTCATTTTCTAAGAGGACCAGTGCCATCATGGGTGAAGTCTTGACTTGTGAGCGAATTGTATTTAAGTGAGGCAGAATTACACAAAGTCATCAGTCTTGCTCTCTCTTCCTGAGTCGTTAAAGTCCGGTGGGAAGACAAAATCAAGACTACTGGTTATGGCCTAGGATGCAGTAGATGACCTTGGAAAATGAACTTAATTGTAGACATTATGCCATTGATGTGAAATGTAGAGAAACAAAGTCGCATATTGATTAACAAAGCATGTAAAAGTTAGAAATGGGTTTGCCTTTTTTTGAAATGCTAGGTAGACTTTAAAACAAAGGCAACCACACATAGTAACAGATCCTGTAAAGGTTAACTTAGTCATTGGTCTTAATAGAAACATGGCACATAAAGATAGACACTCCTATGGTGGAATTCTTTTAAAACACAAAACATACTATGTATATGCAAAAAGTACTATTCTAATTTTCCAAGCTGTCAGTTCCCTTTCCATTGTATGTGGATCCTTATTCCCTACGGTGTCTTTCCTGTCCAACCACTATTGCATTTTCCTTCTTCCCCACACAGGAGTTAAAAGTTTGTTAGATTGTTGCCACTGTTTTTAAGCCGGAGAAAGAGACCGACGCACTTGCGGTGATTTTTGCTGTGAAGAAGTCTTTTATGTTCCTAGATGACAAAGAAGAGCTAACATATAAACCTAGAAAATCTTCTTCTTATCTTCTGCAGCTTTGGATTTGGGGAAGACCAGTATCCAAACCCTTTTCCTCAGCTATAGCTTTCGTTAAAAAATTAATACTTATTTTTCCATTCATGTGAATTTGAAAGTTTTATCTCTGCTTCTTTGCATAGTTCTTACCTTATTTTAAGAGGAGAACGATGATGAGTGGAACTAAGTGGGAAGGGCAGGGAGGAAAATGAATATAACTGATTATAACTGTGTTAATTGTTCCATTTCTACCTTAATTGATCATAGATACAAGGAGGGAAGACATAGAGTAGATTGGTATAGCATTAATAATAAGCCCCAGGACTTCTTTGAATTTCTTATCTATAGGACTCTCAAGCCGTACTCATTGGCCATTTTGGTTTTGACTCATTAGTTACTGGGTTTTGTTGATGGCATAAGTTTTGTTAGCCAAATTTGGTCCCCCCTCTTTTTCCTCTCCTTTTATTTTTTTGGCTGCATTTTCAGACTTGGTTTTTTTGACTTCTCAGTTTATCAGGATTGTGTTTTTGAAGTGTTTGTCTTTGGGAGATTTACTGTTAAACATTCATTCATTTAAACTTTTAAAAATTATATATAATATTCTATTTCCAAATAGAGGCTTTTAAGACAGGAGAAGAGAAAGAACATTTCTTACATATTGGTTCATTCTGATTAGTCAAAACAGCATTATAATTATGAAATAGAAGTATAATGAAGATAGTCTCCCTACTCGTGAGGAAGTGATTGCTGCTTCTGTTCTCTTCTGAAATTCAACAGTTATCAGAACTGTGCTGATATTTAATTTTGTAGAACACTGCTTTCGTTTTTTATCTGCCAAATTTTTTGGTAACTGATGGATAATTTATATGTTTTTGATTTGTGTTTTTTGCAGAGGCAGTTAAGTCTAGTAGAATATCAGACTGGGAATACTAGACTGCCCCACTGCCATTCACTCCATTTATCTGTATCCCTTTCTGAGCTAATACTGAGAAATGGTAAGTGTATTCAAATTCAATAAATATTTGTACTAGGTTCCATACTAGGTAGTATTTCTTGCATTATAGTAACTATTTTTATATGTTTTTGCTAGAATGAATTGTGGGAAGAGTTAGAAGGAGTGAACTTGAGAATCATTCATATAGAGGTATTGAACTTTAAATCGAAAACAGATGATGAAACCAACACAGACCAAGGGTAACTCCCTACCCTTTGTAAAGATAGGAAAAAAGCATTGTTAAGATCAAGGGACAAATTGCTAAGAGCCCACACAGAGTGGCAAGGTACCTAGGAAACCAAGTTATGTATTTAGAGAAGATAGTGGTACATGGTGTTGAGTATGGTAGAAGGGTTTAAGACAAAAAAGAAAATGTTGGCCATGGTTTTCTGGATATTTATAAAACCTGTAAGAGAGCAGTTTCTGTGAAGTAGTTAATATAGGAACCATCTTTACCATTGTAGAGAATTAGAAGATTTTATTGAAACTTCTCTCCCTGGGAGCTACATATAAATAAACACAAATTTTAAAATTCATTGGCAGCTGTCCATTGACAATTCATAAGTAACTTGGGACATTTTTCAGGTTAGGTAAGTAGGAGCCCTGCTCTTTTTTCTGTATCTAGGTTCTCAAAAATCTCTGTTGCCTTTTCACTACCAATGTAATGAACCAATTAATGAACTCAGGTGAAAATCGGCAAACTTCAGGTTTTTTCTTGGTGTCAGAAGGCAACATTGGTGATTAGAATATGTTTCTCTGAATTTATTGCTTCCTACTTTGTAATTTTCCTGTTAAGGTTGCTCTAATTTTAAGTCTCCTCTTTCTTAATGTAAATTTAGGCTTAACACATCAAATAATATATCATGATAGGCTGAGTTGCCAAGGCACAGTGATGTTATCAGGGAAATAACAAAGGGAGAAGTGACCAGAAAGTCCCAAGGGGACATTTTGTCTATAAATCTGATAAATTGAGTAAGTCATAGTCTCCCTGTCTTTCTTACTCAATCTGCACATAAACTTACTGTTTTCTGATTTATATGTTGTTTTGTGTTATAGTCTTAGTCTTTGATTATTTAAGAAGAAAATTCAAAGAATATAGGTGTATATGTATGTAAAAGCAGGAAAAAAAATTTCAAATTAAATTAATTTCTTATAATGTTTTAATGTCTTTGAGATTAAACTTCTAACATTTCTAAGTTCCTCCAGGATCAGTGTAATAAGATATTATTTCTGATCCCACATACATATGAAGCAAAACTGTGTCATTTCCCAATGTAACTATGCAGAAAACACAGCATATAGTAGCACTGTGATTAAACTACAGTTTTCCTGCACTCACATTAGTATTTGTTTTGATTCCTGCTTGTTTTAATTAGTAGAGTTATAATGAAGTTCATTTTTTACTTATAATTTAAGGAATGAGGACCAGGAGTTATATAAAATTCTAGTTGTGATTAGAAGCTTTTTGAGTTAAGGTGGGAGGTATTGATGTTTCAGGTAGCAGCAGGTGAGCATACTGCTAAAGTTGCCATAATTGGAACAAGACTCTTCTGAGTTGCCATCTGTTCAAGAGCTGTTCAGAAATCAACAGTGTTTTTTGAGTAGTGTAGAATTATTCTATTTATGTTGAAATATTTAAGAATTAGTAATGGCAGGACAGAGCTGGTCAGGCATTAATAGCTTGGGGAAAATTAGTATGTTTTGAAGGGAAAATTACTAATTGTTTATAAATGCCTATTTCAGCAGACAGACAGGATCAAAACTATACCTTCTCTCTCTGGACACCCAGATGGTTACCCAGTTAGCTACAGTTCTGTATTTGTCAGGCATGGCAACTGAACATTATTTGTGACTGTTACGTATGATATTGTGTCGAGGCTAGAGAGGCAGAATAGTATAGTGGACAGAAAGTTGGATTTTATCAAGAAGGACCCATTTTAAATTTTGCCTCAGACACATATTAGCTGTGTGACCTTAGGCAAATAACTTAACCTCAAGAAACCTCAGCTTCCTGCTCTGTAAGTGGGAATATTAATAGCATTTACTTCAAAGGGTTGTGAGGATCAGATGAGATTATGTATCTCATCTGATGTATGTATGTATGTAAAGCTTCATGCAAACCTCAAAGTAATAGCTGTTGTTATTGTTACAGATGTTGACTCTTTCATTATATAATACACACATACAAGCACACATATACATATATCATATAGCATTATCATCACTGTTAGCTTATTCTTACCTTTTTTGATGGGGTTTAGATAGATACAGTCTTGAGGACAATTTGCTATCCAGCTATCATCCCTATAGTTTACTGTTCTGAGAACCATTGTTTAGTTGCCTAACATGACTCTTTTTTGGGAAAGAATAAGAGTATTGGAATCTAACTCCATTTTCTCTAGACTCATGTTTGTGACAACTTGAGTAGGTGACAGGAAACATGTATCTTGTCCCATTTGGTTTTCATTCTTCTAGGTCTCTATATTTTGGAAGTTTTTTATTCCGTAGTTTTTGGAGATTGAGAATTTGGTATAGTGATATCCATTAGAGATGTTCTTACGTTTTTATGGCTTATTGTTTCATCTGAGTGATTTGGGACTGTAACGGTTATGTCTTTAATGGTACTCTACTTCTAATACAATTTATTTTCTAAATTCTCAAGAGCATTGTGAGGTTTTTGTTTGTAGTATGGAAATTTGTTTTCTGTTCCTTTATAAAAGGATAGTGAGCTTCTGTTATATAATTCTAGCCACTTGATTATGTCTTTCTAAATATGTAATAGATGTTAAATTTTTATTATCTGCAGTTATATATTCCAGTTTCTACCACTTCATTGCGTAATTCTACATCAGCTAGTAAGTCTAAGTTTTTAAGGATAACCTTTTTGTAATTTCTGGCCATAATAACCTGATCCTGAATAACTATTATCAATGTCTCTGTTTTCCATAAACAACTCTGCATTACTCAGCCGTTTGTTCTATACCTCTTTGTCAGCGTATTGTTGGTTGAGTTCATGTGAATGATACCAATGGAGGGCCTTTTTTTTTAATTAAAAAAATTATTAAAAATTTTTTTCCCAATTACATGTAAAGACAATTAACATTCATTTAAAAAAATTTTAAGTTCCAATTTTTTTCTCCCCTTCCTTCATCTCCCCCCTCCCTATGATGGTAAGCAGTTTGACATAGGTTATATGTGTGCAATCATGTAAAACATATTTCCATATTAGTCATGCTGTGAAAGAAGAAACAGACCAAAGGCACAAGCCATGAAAAAAAGAAAGAAAGTGAAAAATAGTATGCTTCAATCTTCATTCAGACTCCATCAGTTCTTTTTCTGAATGTGGATAGCATTTTTCATCATAAGTCTTGTGGAATTGTCTTGAATCATTGTATTGCAGAGAGTAGTTCTCATTCATAGTTGATCATTGTGCAGTACTGCTGTTACTCTGTGCAGTGTTCTCCTGGTTCTGTGTACTTCACTTTGCATCAGTTTGTGTAAGTCTTTCCAGATTTTCTGAAATCAGTCTGTTCATCATTTCTTGTGACACAGTAGTATTCCATCACAATTATATACCATAACTTTGTTTAGCCATTCCCCAACTGATGAGCATACCCTCAATTTCCAATTTTTTGCTGCACCAAAAAGAATTGCTTGAAATATTTTTGTAAAAATAGGTCCTTTTCCTTTTTTTTTAAAATCTCTTTGGGATACAGACCTAGTGAGTGGTATAGTTGGATCAAAGGGTATGTACAGTTTGATTGCCCTTTGGGCACAGTTACAAATTGCTCTCCAGAATGGTTGGATCAGTTTACAACTTAAATAGAGGACTTTTTGATTACAATTAAGCTTTTTTTTTAATACATAAAATAATTTAATACTGATTTTTTTAAATACATAAAATAATTTTATCATGAACTTTATATAACAAAAGTATGAATTTTTACAAGTATGGAAAATACTTTTACATACAAATAGCTAATCCATCAAGCATGTCTTAAATGCCTAGTTGGTGCAAAGTGGTGTACTAGGCACTGGGAATCTGAGGAAAAAGTGGAAAATGTATATTCTACTGGAGGATTATAGCATGTAAAGTGATAAATATATATATTTTCATTTGAGGCGGAGGCGTTGAACTCTAATAATTAAGGGGATGAAGAAAGTCTTTTCATTAGTAGATGGAACATGAACTGTAGCTTGAAGGAATCTGGGGATTCTAAGATGTGGAGGTCAGGAGGGAGTTTATTCTTGGGTGGGAAGACTTGTGCAAAGGCATCGAAGCAAAGATGGAAAGTTGTGCCTGGGAAATCATAGGTAGAACAGTTGGGCTAGAATGTAGAGTTTATTGAGGGCAGTGATGTTGCTTGCCTAGAGAGACAGGCTGGAGACAGATTGAGAAGGGTTTTAAATAGGTTAACTTATATGTAATAAATAGTTTACTAGCTGTTCTCTTTGTAGCCCTTCTGATCTTGTCAGTTATTCATCTATATACACACATACGTGTGTGTGTGTAAATATATATATATACACACATATACATATATAGTGTATATATGTGTGTGTATATACATGTATATGTACATATGTATACACGCACACACGCTTACATTTCCCTTGATTGTTGTGTGCATTTGCAACAAAATGTACCCTAGATTTGAGAGGAATGCTTTTATCTACTTTTTTTTATTATATCATCTTTGTGAATGCTTTTGCTAAAATCTAATAATGTTTACTGGTGCTCTCTTTCTCTCACATACACACACATGAATGTGTATATGTCTTTACATGTTTCAGTGGTATAGTCATGATCAGTGTGTGTACTATTTTTTGAGTTTGGCTTTTTAAAATTTTCAGTTATTTTGCATATCTATATTTCTTTCTATTCCTCATAGTTCTCATTCTTGGTGATACTGTATTCCCTTATTTTTATATACCAGTTTTTTCAGTGATTCCCTGTTTTTCAGTTTCTCACTATTCTTTTCATTAGTGAAATTGGTGAAAATGAGTCTGAATTGATTTTCAATAGGAGAGTTAATACTCTTGGTTTGAAATCAGCTTTGATTTTTCTTTTGCATTTTTTGACAATATTTTTCTAGAATTGCAAAGGACTTGATCTTTGAAATCCCAGGAACTAATCACAGAGAAGGGGCTCATAATGACATATCAAATTAAGTGTAAAAATGGAGCTGTTACTGGTGTTTCTGTAAAGAGTGAACAAATCCTTTGATTCACAAGGGAACAGTGTTATTGGGTGGAAATGCTCCTAGGCATGCACCTAGGGACATTTAAAAGTCATAGTTCAGTCTGAATCAGTAGAGGCAGGAGCCTGACATTGGGGAAGCATTAAGTTTTTTACCTCTTGGCAGGAGAAGGAATTTTCTTTGTCTTCTTTGCCCATCAACCATGGTCTCAACAGACTCACCCAGAAAAAAGACACTGCATGTATCAGTTGCACTGTCAGTTCTAGAGTTTGGGGCACAGCGGAGGGAGCAGAGACATTCCAGAAAGCAGATGCAGAGAATCAGTCACTTGAAGTAGAAAACAGCTTCAAGAGTATGACCTTTAATGAAATGGAATACTATTGTTCTATAAAAAATGATGAGCAGATGGATTTTAGAAAAACCTGGAAAGATTTACATGAACTAATGCTGATTGAAGTGAGCAGAACCAGAACATCATCCACAGTAACAGCAACATGGTTCAGTGACCAACTTTGATAGACTTGGCTCTTTTCAGCGATACAATGATCTAAGACAATTTCAAAAGACTCATGCTGGAAAATGCTATCCATATCCAGAGAAAGAACTATGGAGTCTGAATACTGATCAAAGCATACTGTTTTCTTTTTTTTCCCTTTCTCTCTCATGGCTTTTCCCTTTTGTTCTGATTCTTTTTTCACAACATGACTAATGTGGAAATATGTTTAATATGATGCACAGCCTGTATCAGATAGCTTGTCATCGATGGGAGAGGGGGAGAGAGAAAAAATTTGGAACTCAAAATCTTTTAAAAGTAAATGTTGAAAGCTACCTTTCCATGTAATTGTAAACAATAAAATATTAAGTGGGAAAAAAAAGAGTATGATCTTTAGAAGAGAAGGGAGTCAGCTATAGGCTGAAGAGGGAACTAGCCTTGGAAATCCAGAGTTGAGCTGTAGAGAAGACTATACAGAGAGAGAAATGACATTAAGGCCCTTGTAGCTCCAGATTTGTGAGTTGCCTTGACTTTATGTATTACCTTTTTGTATTCTCGTTGTACTCTAAATTTGTGCCTATACTTCCCATGTATGCAGTGTGTATTTGATATCTCAAGTTTAGGGGAGGAATAGGATAGCTTTTTGCTACTGTTTTTTTTTTTAATTTTTAATTATTTTTTTGGGGGGGGGTTAGGCAGTGGGGTTAAGTGACTTGCCCAGGGTCACACAGCTAGTAAGTGTTATATGTCTGAGGCCAGATTTGAACTCAGGTCCTCTTGAATCCAGGGCTGGAGCTCTATCCACTGTGGCACCTAGCTGCCCCTAATTTTTAATTAATTTATTTTGAATTATCAACAATCACTTCCGTAAGCTTTTGAGTTTTAAATTTTTCTCCCCCTCTCTCCCGACCTCCCTCCCTAAGACAGCACACAGTCTGATACAGGCTGTACATATACATTCCTATTAAACATATTTTCACATTAGTGATGTTGTAAGGAAGAATTAGAACCAATAGGAGGAACCACCAGAAAGAGAAAACAAAACACAACAGAAGAAAAAAATTAGCAAATAGTATGCTTCTATCTGCATTAAAACTCCATAGTTTTTTCTTCTTTGTGGATAGCATTTTCCATCATGAGGCCCTTGGAGATGTCTTAGATCCTTGTATTGCTGAGAAGGGTTAAGTTTATCAATATTACCCAATCATCACACAACATGGCTGTTATTGTGTACAATGTTCTCCTGGTTCTGCTCACTTCACTCAGCATTAGACCATACAGATCTTTCCAGGTTTTTCTGAAATCAGCCTGTTTATCATTTCTTTATTTTTAAAAAATTTTTTTAAATTTTAATTTATTTTTACTTATTTTTTATTTTTAAATTTTTATTTATTTTGATTTATCAATAATCACTTCCATTTGCTTTTGAGTTTAAAAATTTTTTCCCCCTTCTTCTCCACCACCCTCCCCAAGATGGCGCACAATCTGATATAGGTGATACATATACATTCCTATTAAACATATTTTCACATTAGTGATGTTGTAAGTAAAAATTAAAACCAATAGAAGGAACCACCAGAAAGAGCAAACAAAATTGAACAGAAGAGAAAAAAAATAGCAAATAGTATGCTCTGATCTGCATTCAAATTCCATAGTTCTTTCTTTGGGTGTGGATAGCATTTTCTATCATGAGGCCTTTGGAGATGTCTTAGATCCTGGTATTGCTGGGAAGGGTTAAGTTTATCAATATTAGTCATTGCACAGCATGGCTGTTATTGTGTACAACATTCTCTTGGTTCTGCTCACTTCACTCAGCATCAGACCATACAAGTCTTTCCAGGTTTTTCTGAAGTCAGTCTGTTTATCATTTCTTATAGCACAATAGTATTCCCTTACATTCATATACTGCAACTTGTTCAGCCGTTCCCCAATTAATGGGCATCCTCTCAGTTTCCAATTCTTTGCCACCACAAAAAGAGCTGCTATAAATATTTTTGTATATGTGGGACCTTTTCCCATTTGTATGATCTCTTTGGGATACATACAGCCCGAGAAGTGGTATACACATTTTTATAGCCCTTTGGACATAGTTCCACATTGCTCTCCAAAATGGTTGGATCATTTCACAACTCCACCAACAATGCATTAATGTTCCAATTTTCCCACATCTTCTCCAACATTTATCATTTTCCTGCTTTGTCACGTTGGCCAATCTGATAGGTGTGATGTGATACGTCAGAGTTGTTTTGATTTGCATTTCTCTAATCGATAGTGATTTAGAGCATTTTTTCATATGACTTTTGATAGCTTTCATTTCTTCATCTGAGAACTTTTGCTACTGCTTTTTACTATGCTTTCTTAGTAAATATTTTTGCTAAGAGCTAATTATGTCTGCCGGCTGAATGTTAGTGAGAAACATACTGGATGGGGCTTGGGCCTGAAGAATACTATAAAGCCTGTGAGGTAGCTGCCTTCAGGGGACCTAACCCTTGAGTATGAGTGCCAAGTTGGGAGGGAGCCAGATTGGTTGCTGCAGAACCATCATTTAACCTTAAGAATTGAAAGGGTTAGTCATGCACGAATATTGCTCTTGTATAACATCCTTGTGAGCGATTATCTAGCCTTAGATTGAACACTTCGTGAGTGTGTTTAACCAGCAGAAAAGTTCAGTCTTTGTATCTTTTTGTCCCATGTTCAGAACAAAGATGTGTTTGACAGAGAACCGTTCACAATAATAAATTTGTTGGTTCCTTCTGCCTTGTTCTTTCAACAGTCAGTGAAAGTAGGCATCATAAAAGGAATCTGTCTGTTTGTGGTAGGAGTTAGACCAGAGGTCTCATAGTCACTGCTCTCAAGAGTAGCCTAACCTAGATTAAAATGTAATTTGGAAATATTTAACAAAATAAATAAAAATTCAAGAAAACATAGAGAATATTACATTTTAAAACTAAGACAGTATATAGTCTGCAGTGACCTTCTGGATGGTTTAGTGGCCCCTGTTTCTATTTGAGTTTGACACCAAACTCAAATTGATTTAGACTGTTGTGGCCCAGTGGAAGAGAATTGTAGCTGTGATAGAGAAATGCAGGAGCCTAAGGGCCAACATTCTTTTCGGATCAAAAAATGTGAATAAGAAGTTGTTGGAAAGATTATAGGATTACTTTTTTCTCCCCATTTGAATTTCTTGTTTAGTAATATACTATTCCCTCCTTGAACTCAGAAATTGTCCCAGTTTTCTAATCGATAAAGGTATCCCTTAATGACCACCTTGTAGAATCAGCTGTGTGTCTTAGCGGATACAGCACTGGATGTGGCATTAGGAAAGACACTTAATGTCTTAGCAGATACAGCACCGGATGTGGCATTAGGAAAGACACTTAATGGCTCCAAGACCTCAGGCAAGTCATTTGACTTCTTTGGCCCTCAGTTTTTTCATCTCTAAACTAGGAATAATAATAATACTTCCTTCATAGAATTGTTCTGAATAAATATGAGAATATCTGCAAAGCACTTTACAAACATTAAAATGATATGTAAATGTTAGCTATTACTAACTTATGCAGTAGATTTTTGGGGGGGAAGAATTTTGTGTTGGTTGAATCTTGATCATTCATAGAAATCTACTATAAAACATTTAAAGTGTTTTTTAAAAAAGAAATTTTACCATTAATCTTTTTCATAATATTGATAACCACTCCCTCATTTATCTTGTAAAGAGTTCTCATATTAAATCTTCTTAGCGCCTACTGGTAGGTTTTTTGTTTTTTTTTAAAGTTCATGTTATGATGACACTTGGCATGACATGTGGCAGTGGTCAGTATACCCTAATGGGTCAGAGTTTCCTACTAACCCCCAAGGTTATAAATTACAACATTGTTCAGTTGTTTCTAGAGTATGTGACCCTCTACATTTATCCAATTCCTAACTTTTGTACCATGAGAACATACTCTCTGTGAATTTGGTTATGTATTGCAGATTGTAGCATTTAGAATTAGAAAGGAGATCAGAGGCTGTCCATTTTAATTCCTTTATCTTATGGAAATATCTTCATTCAAAGTACTAACTGTTCTTTATTCCTGGAATTCACCACTTTACCTTTGCCATTTAGAATCTCTATTCTCCTTCAAGACTTGGCTCAAACACCACCTTTTGCATGATGTCTTTGTCAGGCCTGATATCTGCTGGTGCCCTCTCCCTGTAAATACCTTGTATTTAATTTATATATAAATGTTGTCTTTCCATGTGGAAACATTTTGAGGGCAAGGATTGTTTCGCTTTTGTATTCTCAGGACTTGGCCCAGTGCCTAGAACATTATAGATACTTAATAAATGCTTGTTGATGGATTGATTTGGGAAATAGGGATTTAAATTCTGACACTTTAATAGCTTTATGACCGTGGCAAGATATGGTGTGCCTCAGTAAATTTCAGTTTTCTCACCAGTAAAATGAAGGGGTTTGAGTAGATGCTTTCTTGCTCTAATAGATCTTCAAACACCCTGTTTATTCTATGAAAACTTGGGCTCATGGAGATAAAAATTACTTATCTGAAGTTTGATAGATTGCAAATAGGAGGGAAATCCTTTTTAGAGCTAGGAGGGAGTTCAGATGTCTACCTTGTTTTACAGATGAAGATGCTGATACTCAGGGAGCTTGAGACTTGCCCAAGGTTACACAGGTCACATGTTAGTGTCAGAAGTGGGATTAAACCCATAGCCTTTGACTGCAGAGCCAGTGCCTTTTCCCTGATAACACTCCAGATCTGAGCACAGAATTTCTGATTCTAAGTCCCCTGTTTTTTAAATTCCCTAAGTGTTTGTTATTTTATCAGGCTTTGAGGATACAATAACAAAAATGAAACGGCCCCTGTCTTAAAGGAGCTTATCTTCTAATTGGGAGAAACAACATATATACAGCACTGATATATTTATTTGCTTATTTATTTACCTATTCTTTCATTTGTTCTTAGTGTTTTGTTTTAATCACCCAAAATCTAGTCACTTCTCTCTTTCTTCTGAACTCTCCCATTAATCATCTTTGTTGTTGTTGTTGTTTTTGTTATTGTTTTAAAAAGTAAGTGCCAAGTTTTCATGATTACTGCTTTTTAGTTTAGTTGAACATTTGATGCTTATTTTTTCCCCACTTATCTCTTGTTGCTCTAGATTAATTTTCTTACCTTTTCTAATTGTATAATGTAACAGTTGTTAGTAAGTGACCATTTGTTAGTAAGGTAGGAGGCAAGTAATTTAGGTGGTATTGTTTTTGTTACATTGCCACAGCCCAACCATAAGCAATTAATATGTCTTCAGTAATTTAAAGTCTTTAATTCTATTAAACAGATTTTCTAGTTGTATTTATATGGTGCCTTTGTCTTGGTTATTGGATTTCCAAAATTTTTTTACATTCTGTAATTATTGGTAATGTACTTTCTATTTCTATCTCTTCTTACAGGGTTTTGGTTGGCAATATACAGAAAAAGTTGGTAACTTATGTGGGTTTTTATTTTATATTCCGCAAATTTGCTGAATTGTTTCACTTTTTTTTTTGTTAACTCAGGTTTTTAGACTTTCTTTATTTACAAAAAGTGATACTTTCATTGCCTGTAATTGTTTTCTCAAGTTTCTTCTTGTGCTGTTGCAATAACTACTATTTCTAGAAATAGGTTAAATAATTGTGGTGATAATAGGTGCCCTTGCTTTCCCCCTAATCTTTTTTTTGGGGGAGGGGCTTTTGGTGAGATAATCAGGGTTAAGTGACTTGCCCAGGGTCACACAGCTAGTAAGTGTCAAGTGTCTGAGGTTAGATTTGAACTCAGGTCCTCCTGACTCCAGGGCCAGTGCTTTATCCACTGCACCACCTAGTGCCCTCCCCCTAATCTTAATGGAAAAGCCTTTAGCCTTTCTTCATTACATAGAATATTGGCTTTTGGTTTTAGATTGATGCTACATATCAGATTAAGTCTATTAAACAAAAGTCCTTTCTAGTTCTTTTTTTGTTAAACAAAGATGGATATTGGATTTTACCAAAAGCATTTCTACCAGTTATTGATATTTTTTTAATTACTTCATGATAAATGTGGTCTGTATAGTTTCCCATATATTGAACTAGCCCTGCATTCCTGGAATAAATTCAACTTGGGCACAGTGGTTCAGTGTATAGAGCGCTGGGCCTGGAGTTAGGAAGACCTGAGTTGATATCTGGCCTCAGAGACTTAATAACTGTGAACCTGGGCAAGTCATTGTAACCTGCATTGTAACCTGTGTGTCTTAATCTCCTGGAGGAGGAAATGGCAAACCACTCTGGTGTCTTTGCCAGGAAAATCTTATGGAGAGTATTGGCATGCTGTGGTCTACAGGATCATGAAGAACCAAGTATGACTGGACAACAGCAGTGTATACTCTGTTAAGCCTCTTTGCTAATATTTTATTATTTTTGTATAGATGTTCGTAACAGATATTGATTTATAATTTTAATAATAATAGCCAGCATTTATATAGCTTCTTAAGGTTTCCAAACTTCTTTACAAACATTATTTCATTTTATCCTCACAACAATCCTGGGAGGTAGGTGTTATTATGATTCCCATTTTACAGTTGGAAAAACTGAGACAAACAGAGGTTAAGTGACTTAGCCAGGTTCACACAGCTAGTAAGTGTCAGAGGCAATATTTGAACTTAGGACTTCATGACTTCAGGTCTAGTGTTTTATCCACTGTACCACTTAGTTACTTCTGGTGTTAGTTTTTCTTTCTCTTTTTCTCCCTTATGTAGGTACCAAGATAATATTTGTATCATAGAGAGTTGGGAAGAATTACTACTTTTCCTATTTTTCCAGACAGTTTATGTAATACTAGATCAGTTGTTCTTTGGATAGTTTATAGAATTCAATTTTAATTCCCTCTGGTCTTGAGATATTTTCATTCGGAGTTCATTTATGTCTTGTTCAATTTCTCTTCTGAGATTATGTGATCTAAATTACCTATTTCTTGTTTTGTTAATCTGGGTGTTTTATATTTTTGCAAATATTTACCCATTTAATTTATCAGTTTTATTGGCATGTAACTGGGCAAAATAATTTCTAATAACTTCCTTTATTTTCCCTTCATTATTTGTGAATTTCTGTTTTTCCTTTTTAATATTGCCAATTTGGCTTTCCTCTCTTTTTAGCTGGATTAGTTAATGGTTTGTTACTTTTGTTTTTAAAATTAGTTTCTAGTTTTATTTATCTGTTATGGTTTTCGAAATAATTTGGTGCCTTTCCAGTTTTTTTAGTTATGTGTCCAATTTATCAAACAGTTCTTTTTCTCATTTTAATTAAAAAATTTTTTCCCCTCTTTTCTGTAACATTTTGTGGTGATCTTTTTTTTTAGTAGTAGTATTTCTTATTTATTTTTAGTTTTCAACATTCACTTCCACAAGATTTTGAGTTCCAAATTTTCTCCCCATCTCATCCCTTCCCCCACCCCAAGATGGTATGCATTCTGTATACCCCTTCTCCTAATCTGCCCTCTCTTCTATCTCTCCCCCCCTTCTCTTATCCCCTTCCCCTTCTATTTTCCTGTAGGGCAGGATATATTTCTATACGTTTCCTATATTTCATATTTCCCAGTTGCATATGAAAACAATTTTTTTAACATCTGTTTTTAAAACTTTGGGCTCCAAGTTTTCTCCCTTCCTCCCTCCCCACCCACCCTCATTGAAAAGGCAAGCAACTCGATACAGGTTATACATGTATAGTGATGCAAAACACTTCCATGGTAGTCATGTGAAAAACTAAGTATATTTCCCTTCATCCTATCCTGCTCCCCATTTATTCTATTCTTTCTTTTGACCCTATCCCTCCTGAGAAGTGTTTGCTTCTTATTACCCCCTCTCCCACTCTGCCCTCCCCTCTATCATCCCCCTGCTCTCTTGTCCCCTTCCCCCCCATTTTCCTGTAGAATAAGATAGATTTTCATACCCAATTGTGTGTGTATGTTATTCCCTCATTAAGCCAAATATATGAGAATAAGACTCACTCATTCTCTCTCACATTCCCCCATTTCCCCTCCACTGTAAAAGCCTTTTCTTGTTTGTTTTATGTGAGATAATTTACCCCATTCTACCTCTCCCTTTCTACTTCTCCCAATATAATCCTCTCTCATCCCTTAATTTTATTCTCCAGATATCACCCCTTCATCTTGAGCTTACCCTGTGTGTCCTCTGTTTATCTATCTATCTATCTATATCTATATATGTATATACACATACATATAATTTTTACTCTCCAACTACCCGAATACTGACAAAGGTCTCATGAGTTACAAATATCATCTTTCCATGCAGGAATGGAAACAGTTCAACCTTAATAAGTCTCTTATGATTTCTCTTTCCTGTTTACCTCTTCGTGTTTCACTTGAGTCTTATATTTGAAAGTCATATTTTCTATTCAGCTCTGGTCTTTTCATCAAGAATGCTTGAAAGTCCCCTATTTCACTGAATGACCATTTCTTCCCGTGAAGGATTATACTCAGTTTTGCTGGGTAGGTGATTCTTGGTTGTAATCCTATCTCCTTTGCCCTCTGGAATATTATATTCCATGCCCTCTAATCCCTTAATGTAGAAGCTGCTAAATCTTGTGTTATCCTGATTGTGTTTCCACAATACTTGAATTGTTTCTTTCTGGCTGCTTGTAATATTTTCTGCTTGACCTGGGAACTCTGGAATTTGGATACAATATTCCTAGGAGTTTTCCTTTGGGGATCTTTTTCAGGAGGTGATCAGTGGATTCTTTCAATTTCAATTTTGCCCTCTAGTTCTAAAATATCAGGGCAGTTTTCCTTGATCATTTCTTGAAAGATGATGTCTAGGCTCCTTTTTTGATTGTGCCTTTCAGATAGTCCAATAATTTTTGAATTCTCTCTGCTGGATCTATTTTCCAGGTCAGTTGTTTTTCCAATGAGATATTTCACATTGTTTTCTAATTTTTCATTCTTTTGGATTTGTTTTACAGTATCTTGATTTCTCATAAAGTCACTAGCTTGCAATTGTTCCGTTCTAATTTTTAAGGAAGTATTTTGGTTAGACAATGGGTTAAGTGACTTGCCCAAGGTCACACAGCTAGTAAGTGTCAAGTGTCTGAGGCTGAATTTGAACTTAGGTCCTCCTGACTCTAGGACCAGTGCTCTATCCACTGCACCACCTAGCTGCCCCAGAAGTATTTTCTTCAGTAAGCTTTTGGACTTCCTTTTCCAATTGGCCAGTTTTGCTTTTTAGGGCATTCTTTTCCTCATTGGCTTTTTGGACCTCTTTTGCCATTTGGGTTAGGCTATTTTTTTTAAGGTGTTATTTTCTTCAGTGTTTTTTTGGGTCTCCTTTAGCAAGCTGTTGACTTGTTTTTCATGATTTTCTTGCAACACTCTCAGTTTTTGCTCTACTTCTCTTACTTGCTTCTCAAAATCCTTTTTGAGCTCTTCCATGGCCTGGGACCAATTCATATTTATCTTGGAGGCTTTGGATGTAGGAGCTTTGACTTTGTTGTCTTCTTCTGGTTGTATGTTTTGATCTTCTTTGTCACCAGAGTAAGATTCTATGGTCTGACCCTTTTTGCCCTGCTTGCTCATGATCTCAGCCAATTACTTGAGTTATAAACTCTTTGTTAAGGGAGAGGTCTGCTTCTGATGTGGAGAATGTACTGTCCCAAGCTTCGGGGGTTTTGTACAGCTGTTTTCAGAGATACTTCTAGGAACCTGCGAATTTTCAGTTCTTCCAAGGTGCTGTGATCAAGGGTGAGGTGTTTATTCCTTTCCTGGCCTGTGCTCTGGTCTATGAGTGACCACAAGCACTCTTTTCTGTCTTGGAACTGTGAGGAGGGTTTCCTCTCCACTGCCACTACAAGTTCCACCAAGCCAGTGCTCCTTCTTGCCCCAGGACCACTACCCAGAACTGTGACCCAGATCCAAGCATCACAAAGCAAGAGAATCCTGCACCAGCAGAGAGATCCCTGCAATCCCCCTCTGATTAGCCACTTGATTCCCCTTCAGTCTGTGGGCTAGAAGCTCCAGAGGCTGTCGCTGCCCTGGGGCCAAGCTCTGGGACTGGGGCTGCGACGGTGCTTCTCTCTCTCACTGCAGACACAGACTTTTCCCACTGACCTAAGTTGTCTTTGGCGTTCGTGGGTTGAGAAGACTGGAAACCACCACAGCTGCCTGTGATTCAGTCCTCTGAGGGCTGCTCCAGGTTTACTGAGGCCTGCCTTGCCTATGTGCCCACGCCAAACTGCGCTCCTCTCCCTGCCCGGTGCGATATACCTTTTGGATCAACCATCCAGGCTGTCTTAGGCTATAAATGTTTCACTCTGTCTTTTTGTTGGTTTTGCTGCTTTAGAATTTGTTTAGAGTCTTTTTTATAGATGTTTGGAAGAGTTTGGGGGAGAGCTCAAGCATGTCACTGCTTTTACTCTGCCATCTTGACACCGCCCCCCCCTTTTCTCATTTTTTTTTATGAAAGCATTTAGAGAGGTAAGTTTCTATTTAAAGACTGCTTTAGTGTCATCCCAATAGTTATATATGTTGGCTCATTGTTGACATTTTCTGTTGTTTCTATCACTCATTCTTGGATCCACCAGTCTTTTAGGATTAAATTACTTAGTTTCCATTTAAGGCTTGATCCTTTCCTTAAAAGCCCTTTATTGGTTATAATTTTTATGGCATTGAACTCAGTAAAGGATATGTTTAATATTTTTGCTTTTTAGTATTTGAGGTTTTATGTCTTACACATGATTAATTTTTGTAAAGATAACATGTATAGCTGAGACATATATAATAATAATAGTAATAGCTATCATTTGTATAGAATTATAAGGTTTGTAAAGCACTTTATGTGTATTAACTCCTTTGGTCCTCAAAATAATCATGTGAAATAGGTGCTATTTTTTTTCTTCATTTTTTCAAATGAAGAAATCAGGGATGAGATAGGGTAAGTGACTTGCCCAGGGCCACATGTGTCTAAGCCAGGATTTGAACTTAGGTTTTCCTCACTCCAGATCTAATACTCGATTTTACCACTTAGCTGTTCCTTCTTTTCCTGTTCAGGAATCACCAGAGAGCTATCCTATCCAATTTGACTAAAGTTTTATTAAGATCACTAATTTATTTTTCTTTAATCTTTATCTAGGTCTGAAAGGGGGTACCTTGAGTTCCCCAACTGTTAAAATTTTGCTTTCTATTTAAATTTTCCTGTATCATTCTGTACACATATTAAATATTGATATTATTTCATTGTATATTGTGCCTTTAAGTATAATATGATTTTCCTGTTTCTCTTTTAATATGTTATCTGTCCTCTGAAATTGAACTTCATTTTGCTTGTCACTATTCCCTTACACTTAACTCTTCCCCCTTCTTGCTGTTCCCTGTTTCATTTAAAGACAATCTCCATCTCTGTGTGTGTGCATTTAGTGTCTTCTGTTTTACCTCTCCTTTATTTGGTTCATAAGTAGCAGGTTCATATGAATCTCAGTTCCTCCACCCATTCTCCATGTTTGTATGCTCTTTCTGTCTTGTAGCTTAATTATGAGAAATAAGTTGCTTTCCTTTCTTCCTCATTTCTCCCCTAGTATATTCCTGTCTCCTTTTTTTTCTTTCTCTTCTTAATTAAAACCACCCCCAGACCATGTGTTTGTCTTATTTAACTGCTTTTGTGACTCTTAATCATTTTGACGGGACATTTATCTCCTCTCTTCCTACTAGAATGTAAACATTTTATCATTGTTCAACCATTCTCTATTGTTCTATTGCTCTATTGTTCCTAGATTTTTTTTCTGTGTTTCAGAGTTTCTACTCAGTTTTGTTATTTTCTTAAGGAATATTTGAAAGTGCTCTATTTCATTACAGATGCATTTTTTTCCCTCTATAAGATTATACTCAGTCATGCAGAATAAGTTATCCTCAGTTGTTAGTCTTTTTTACTTTTTGGAATACTGTATTCTATTATTTTTCTCTTTATATTAATTTTGTGTGATGTTGTTTCTTGGTACTTGAGTTTTTTCTTTCTGGCTTATTGCAGTATTTTTTTCTTTTGACTAGAAGTTCTTGATCTTGGCTGTGGCATTCCTTGGAGCTTTTGTTCTTTCAGAGAGCGAGCAGTGGATTCTTTCTTTTTCATTTCGCCCTCTGGTGCAAATAGATCTCTGTAGTTCATATTTATTTCTTAAAAAATGGTGTCCCAGTTTTTGTGTCACTGTTTTGGTCATTGTTTTCAGGGAGTCTAATACATTTTAAATTATTTTCCATCTGTTTTCCAGGGCTAGTGTCTTGATAGTAAATACCTTTTGACACACCAGTCAAGGTGGGGGAGTAGGAGGAAGCAGTAAAGCTTAGATCTTCCGTGTAATTACTTCAGCAAAGAATTAGAAATGTGTACCAGATCATGTCTTTATCATGAAAACTAAGAAAGAATCAGTCATTTTTCTAGCCCAGGTTGGCTTAGGTCAGGCCTGCACAACTTATGGCCTGTGGGCTCATTATGGGGGCCCCTTGTGGCAAGCCAAAGGATTTTGGGGGCCCCGTGAAAAATGCAGAGGAAAACATCTTTTGTATGTAGAGGAAATCCTTTGGCATGCCACAAATTGTGCAGTCCTGGCATAGGGTGACAGAAGACTGTAGATAGCTGGGAAGGCACTGCACAGAGTTTTCTAGCATGGGGACTGACTAGAGGCTTGTGGTCATGCACTATGGCAAGAAGAAATCTCAGATCTGTGAGGGACTGACCTAATATTGTTTAGGAAGTAGGATCAGGAGTCAACTGGCAACCCTGTTATACCTATTCTGGAGCTTGGTCTCAGATTCAGTGCAGACTGAGGAGAGAGAATAGAGGCCTAGCTTTGGTAGACCAGGGTATGGAGCAGTCATAGTCTTGTGACTATAAGTTGGAGCAAGGAGCAGGAACAGAAGTGAACAGCAGCTGGGTGACTGACAGAGTTTTGAATTTAGTCCCTAGCTCTATCTGGAGCCTGCTGCTGTGTGACCAAAGCAGGGAGCTCAGACCAAGAGAGGCTTAAAATTCTGTCATTCTGAACCTGCACAGTTTTCAAGATAGGTGATAGTGGTTGGGACCAGCCTCAGTCTACTAAAGCAGTGCTAGGGAACCTGTGGCCTCAAGGCCACATGTGGCCCTCTTGGTCCTCAAGCGAGGCCCTTTGACTGAATCCAAACTTCACAGAACAAATCCCCTTAATAAAAGGATTTATTCTGTAAAACTTGGACTTAGTCAAAAAGTTACCCATGTGAACCTAGAAGGCCACATATGGCCTTGAGGCTGCAGGTTCTCCACCCCTGTACTAGAGCTTCAACCAGAGACTGAAGTTAAGTCATCCAAACCATATTCAGGATCAATAGCTTGCAAAGTTTAGACCACGAGTGTTGTGATCAGGCTTCACCACGGAGCAGACTATTTTAGGCATGGTGAAGTCTTTGTGGTTCTCTAGCCTGAGCTGCCTCTGAGATCCACGAAAAACACAGTACTTAATATTACTTTGTGAAAGTTTCAGTACTACCAAAGGGAATACAAAGCAGGATGAAGCAAAACCCAGATATTTCCTCCAGAATTTCAAAGAGCCCAGCCCAGAACAAAGCCACAAAGACAGACACAGCTTGGATGTGATTTAGCAGCCATCGGTATAAAGGAGCAGAGAAAATATGGAATATGATATACCAGAAGGCAGTGGATTTAGGCTTACAACAAAGAATAATTTACCAAGCAAAACTGAGTATAATCTTACAGACAGAAAAAATTCACCTTTAATGAAATAGAGGAGTTCCATGCATTCCTGATGAAAAGAAAAGAGCTGTGGAAAAATGTTGAAGTGTAAACACAAGAAGCATAAAAAGGTAACTATGAACAAAGTGATAAAAAGCTCAAAAGGAACAAACTACTTATTCAGATATGGTGAGATGATACTTGTTTCCGGCTGCTTGCAGTGATTTTTCTTTTACCTGGAAACTCTGATGGTTCTAAGAGCTCTCACTTTGGAGTTTCTTTCAGGAGGTGACCACTGGAGTCTTTCTCTTTCTACTTTGTCCTCTGATGGTAAGAGCTCTGGGTCGTTTTCTTTTAAGATAACTTAAAATATGATTTCTGAGCTCTTTTTGTTTAGTCATGATGGTCAGATAATCCAGTGATTCTTAAATTTGCTTTCTTTGACCTTTTCCAAGTCAGTTGGTTTTTGCTATGAATTGCCCTGTATTTTCTTCTATTTTTGACTTTGTTTTCACATTTCTCATGGCATAATCAAGTCATTGGCTTCTGTTTGGTCTATTCTAATTTTTAGGCAGTTTATTGCTTAGGCAAGGTTTTGTACTTGTTATGCTGTACGGTCAGTTCACTTTTAAATTTTTTCTTCCATAACTTTCTTTTTCTTTTTTTCTTTTTAATTTTCTTTTTAACTTTGTCCTCAAGTACTCTCATTCAGTTTAAAAACAACAACAACATTGTTTGACTCTTGGGGAAAAAAAGAAAAAATACTCCTGCTTTGTCTCTTCAAGGAATTCTAGTTGAATCTGTGCTCAGGGTGTGTTTTTCTCTTGAGGCTTTGCTTGTAAGTATTTTGGAATCATTCTCTTTTTTGTTTGTGTCTTGAGCTTCTAATAGTTCTTTGTGGTGGGCTTCTTTTTTTGTTTACCCATTCTTCCAGCTTGTTTCCTGACTTTGGACTTGATATTAGAGTTGGGCAGTGCTACACTTCTGGAGGGAATATCTAGGCTGGTCCTGTTGCTACTTTCTTGAGGTATTGAATGTTTTATCCTAGGATCTTAGGGTCATGTTGGGGAACTGCCAGTTTTCAGTGCTTATAGTGGTCTGATTCATGGTAAAGTCTGGTTGCTTCTCCTCTGGTCTGAATTTTGCAAGTTTCTGACTTGAGTTTGGGTCTGAACAAGAGTATAGACTGCTGCTGGACTCTGCCCCTATCAACCAACAGTAAAACTGTTAGTGCAGAGTGTCAGAATTGTAGGTTCCTTGTTTGTCTGGGATTCCTGTCTTGGTTATTCCGTTACTGGCTGGAATAGTTACCAAGAATGAGACCCTGTTCTTTATATGGGGTCTAAGCCACACTGCTGCTGACTTTGGAACTTCTTTTTTCAGTCTAGAGCCTCTCTATTCAGGAATGCTACTCCCCTGAGTAGGTCCTTTTCTGATCCTGCCTTGGATCTATGACCTGTAACTGGGTGACAAAGATGCCAGTTTGTACCTCTCCCCATTGCAATGGCCCATTATGGTTCTGAGGGGTGCCCAGTTTATGACTCCAGTCCTCCAGTGCTGGTACAGTCTCTCCCTGCTGAGTGTTATAGTGTTGCCATGCTGGATGTGCTTCTGACCCAACCTCTCCCCAGGGTCCATAGGCCTCTATGTCTGTCTTCTTTATGCCTGGCTGGGCCAAACAAAGGACTTAATGATTTTTTTCTGTGTTTCTCCATCAGGACTTGGTCTGATGCATTTTTTAGATCATTTTGGGGGAGTTTGTGGAGAGGAGCTCACTGCGATACTTTCTATCACTTTGCCATCCTGTTTCCACCTCCCTTTTATATCACTTTCCATACATATCCTTTTTGAATTTCTGTTTCATTATATAGACATTTATAGTGCCATCAATATACCTTTTAGTACTGTTGTGGATATTCGCCATGACGTTTAACATATAATTTTTGCCATTATTATCTTTTAAATAATCATTATTGTTTCTATAATTCATTAACTTCAGGGTTGTTCAGTAATTTGTTTCATTTTAGCCTTGTACCTTTTGATCATAGTTTCCTCATTTGTACAGTTTAGAGTTTTGTACTAGTAAATTTATAAGGTCCCATCTTGCTCTGAGATTCTATTCTGCATAATTTAGTTCAATCTCTTCATATTACAGATAAAAAACTGAGGCCAAGCTAAGCTAGGTGACACCTTATTGCCTCTCTGCCTCTAGTATTATAGACCCTGGTATTTGGAAAAACCTTCATTTGTTCTGACCGTCAGATGCTAGCAATTTCCTATTTCTCTCTTCCCTTTTGTGGCTAACCTCTTTGAGAAAGCCATCTATATTTATTCATTGTCTCTGCTTCTCCTCTCATTCTCTTCTAAACTCTCTGCGGTCTGGCTTCTGATTTCTTCAGTCAGCTCAAGTTGACCCTTTCAAAATTACTAGAGCTCTTTTGCTTGCTGAATCTAGTGGCTTCTTCTCAGTTCTGATCCTTTTTCTTATGTGCGGCATTTGACACTGCCAATCACCTTCTTCTGGATATCCTCACCTCAGTGTTTTTGTGCTTTCTGTCAGCTAAGTCCTTTTACACTGGCTTACCCCATGACTGGAAGGTCTTACCCTTTCACCTTTACCTTTTAGTTTCTCTTACTTCCTTTAAGACTCAACTCCAGTTCGATCTTCTGAATTCCACCTTTCTTGGTCCTCCTAGATGATAATGCCTCCCCCTTCAGACTACTTTTATCACCTCTGAACGTGTCTTGTATGTACCTAGTAATTTGCATTTTGTCTCCACTTTAGAAAGAATGTTTCTTAGGCCAACTACTGTTTTTTTTTTTGCCTTTGTATCTACAGTGCTTAACCCAGTTAATCCAGGCAATTAGTGCTTAATATGTGCTTAATAAATGATGATTAAATGTTTTTTCTTCTAAACTCAGATTGCCTTTTGAAATTAGAGTTTTTATACTTCCCCCCCAAACTCTTCCCTACTTCTTCTCAAGTTGGTTCTGTACCCAAATGTTTTTTTAGATTAATACAGGCACTTCTTTGAACAACCTTTTAATCACTTTTATTGTTTTTATACTAGATTTTTTTCATTGTTTGATGGGTGCATAAGTGTAGAATATTTGTAAAGTGATGCTATTTGTATTCTGCTTTAGGAATCCTAACCCCTTTTATGGTATTTCAACCATATTTTACTCAATTCCACGTGCTCTAAGGCTATTTAAAAAATTTAAAGAATAACAATTTGGAAAATTTATCAAAAAAAGAATCAAAAACATTCTTAGTAAAATATTAACTTTATGAAATGAACACAGTCACTGTCTGTGTAAATTCAGGCTATGCTAGTCTCATACTTAATTGTATAGAATTTTTTACAGCTTACAGTGCTTTTTACCACAGAACACTTCTCAGATGTGTATCTTCTTCCTCTAAATAGCCACAGACCCTAGTTGCTTTTGCTTGAATCTTTTTTGTCAACTTTTAAAAAATTATAAACTTAACCATCAACTAAAACAAACATAAAAATGAGTGATGTGTTCCTTAAAACCCTTAGCATTTCACAAAGTATGACCAGTCTTTCTTGACTTATTATTATAAAGCCTTCCTCTTTGATCTTGCCAGTCAGTTCAAATCAGCAGTCATTTATTAAGTACCAGATTGCTGCTAGGTGTTAATAAAAAAAAAAAAAATGAGAAAGACCTTGTCTTAAAGAAACTGACATTCTCCTGTGTACATATGTACACATATGTAAATACAAAATTTATATAGCTAAATACAAATTAATTTCATTGGAAGTGAGATTGAACTCTAATAATTGGGAGGATAATGAAAAGTTTTATCTCTAAAGTGGCAGTTGAGCCAAACCTTGAAAGGAAATAAAGACTCCAAGAAGCTAAGTGAGGAGAGAGGGAGAACCTTTCTGGCATGGGGGAATAGCTTTTGCAAAATCATGGAGTCAGTAGTAGAATGTCATATATGGAAGCACAGAAAGCAGACTAATTTGGATGAAATGTAGCATTTGTGTGTGTGTGTGTGTGTGTGTGTGTGTGTGTGTGTGTGTGTGTGT